>NC_089588.1:17029909-17227409 GCF_019320115.1 Miscanthus floridulus
GATCGAGTTCGACGGCGGTGGGCGCGCGGGAAGCCTCGGCGACGGAGGGTGGGATCGGGTGCAGCGGCGGAGACGGGATGCGGCGCGATGCGGGCCGGGAGAATGGCGCGGCCGGGTGGGGGTAGACGACGACGGCGGCGCGGCAGGACGAGCTCGACGACGGCGGATGGCGCGGCCGAGACGAGATCGAAGATGAACAGAACAGACGTTCGATATATATAGGCCGGGACCCTTTAGTCCCGGCTAGTAACACCAACCGGGACTAAAAACCCTTTAGTCCCGGCTGGTATTACCAGCCGGGACTAAAGGCCGAACCCTTTAGTCCCGGCTCGCCTTACAAGCCGGGACTAAAGGCTTTTAGTCCCGGTTGGTTTGACCAGCCGGGACTAAAGGTATTTTTGGGCGCGCAACGAAATTGCCGCCCACCCTTTAGTCCCGGTTCTTAGTCTGGGCCGGGACTGAAGGCCTAAAAGTTTTGGCAACCCGCCAGCGTAATTGGCCTGGGGTTTTGATTTTGTTTAATACTAGGTTAAACAATTAATTCCATATCAACTTCAATACTTTGCAATATTTATTTTAAAAAATACTATTGATTAACTAATTATTTATTGTAAATAGGAAAATTTTGTAACCTAAAGTTTTTAATTTCTTTTATGAATATAGAATATAAATGTTACTAATACTAAGTATTTTGTTAATGCAAAAATATATTTGTAACTTAAAATTAATAAAACTAATATTATTCGATAGGAAATTTATTATCACATTATTGTAACGTCAATGTTTCAATTTTTTTTCGGTTTTTGACCAAAATTGACAGGAAATTTTTGTTAAACCTATAAAAATAAAGAAAATATAGTATTTTTTGTTGTACAACTTTTTCAAATGAAAAAATGGCCTATATAAGGATTGTTGTTTTTTCAATTCGACCAAAATTAACAAACTTGGTATTCAAAACTTTTCAATTCGAAGTCATTTAGAGTCCATAATACTAGGGACAAAGTGTTGTTTTTTCATTTGACCAAATTTGACTTGGTCAAACTTGCTCAAATGAGACACTAAATGACCTCAGATGAAAAAACTCTGAATACCAAGTTTGATCATCTCAGCAAGATCTACAATTGTTACATAGATCATTTTCCCATTTGAGAAATTTTTATCAAACACTAGTCACAATTTTCCTTATCTCTTATAGACTTCTAAAACTATGTCACACACTTGTGAAAATTGAACTACATTTTGTTCAAGCTTTCTCAAATGAAAAAATGGTCTATATAAGGATTGTAGATATTGATGATATGAACAAACTTGGTATTCAAAACTTTTCAATTTTAGACAATCTAGGGTTCCGAAAACTAGTTTGTAGGCGTTGAAATTTAAAAATCATAAATTTGAACCATCCAAACTTTCTCAAATGGAAAGTTGACCAAAACAACAATTGTAGATCTTTTTGAGTTTAACAAACTTGGTATTCAAAACTTTTCAATTCGAAGTCATTTAGAGTCCATAATACTAGGGTCAAAGTGTTGTTTTTTCATTTGACCAAATTTGACTTGGTCAAACTTGCTCAAATGAGACACTAAATGACCTCAGATGAAAAAACTCTGAATACCAAGTTTGATCATCTCAGCAAGATCTACAATTGTTACATAGATCATTTTCCCATTTGAGAAATTTTTATCAAACACTAGTCACAATTTTCCTTATCTCTTATAGACTTCTAAAACTATGTCACACACTTGTGAAAATTGAACTACATTTTGTTCAAGCTTTCTCAAATGAAAAAATGGTCTATATAAGGATTGTAGATATTGATGATATGAACAAACTTGGTATTCAAAACTTTTCAATTTTAGACAATCTAGGGTTCCGAAAACTAGTTTGTAGGCGTCGAAATTTAAAAATCATAAATTTGAACCGTCCAAACTTTCTCAAATGGAAAGTTGACCAAAACAACAATTGTAGATCTTTTTGAGTTTAACAAACTTGGTATTCAAAACTTTTCAATTCGAAGTCATTTAGAGTCCATAATACTAGGGTCAAAGTGTTGTTTTTTCATTTGACCAAATTTGACTTGGTCAAACTTGCTCAAATGAGACACTAAATGACCTCAGATGAAAAAACTCTGAATACCAAGTTTGATCATCTCAGCAAGATCTACAATTGTTACATAGATCATTTTCCCATTTGAGAAATTTTTATCAAACACTAGTCACAATTTTCCTTATCTCTTATAGACTTTCTAAAACTATGTCACACACTTGTGAAAATTGAACTACATTTTGTTCAAGCTTTCTCAAATGAAAAAATGGTCTATATAAGGATTGTAGATATTGATGATATGAACAAACTTGGTATTCAAAACTTTTCAATTTTAGACAATCTAGGGTTCCGAAAACTAGTTTGTAGGCGTCGAAATTTAAAAATCATAAATTTGAACCGTCCAAACTTTCTCAAATGGAAAGTTGACCAAAACAACAATTGTAGATCTTTTTGAGTTTAACAAACTTGGTATTCAAAACTTTTCAATTCGAAGTCATTTAGAGTCCATAATACTAGGGTCAAAGTGTTGTTTTTTCATTTGACCAAATTTGACTTGGTCAAACTTGCTCAAATGAGACACTAAATGACCTCAGATGAAAAAACTCTGAATACCAAGTTTGATCATCTCAGCAAGATCTACAATTGTTACATAGATCATTTTCCCATTTGAGAAATTTTTATCAAACACTAGTCACAATTTTCCTTATCTCTTATAGACTTTCTAAAACTATGTCACACACTTGTGAAAATTGAACTACATTTTATTCAAGCTTTCTCAAATGAAAAAATGGTCTATATAAGGATTGTAGATATTGATGATATGAACAAACTTGGTATTCAAAACTTTTCAATTTTAGACAATCTAGGGTTCCGAAAACATATTACATAATATCCGTCTCTAAAACATAATATATTAAACATGCATCGTTGTATCATGCGGGCACAACAGTGAATTTCTTCTTGACGTATGACCCTTGGTTATGATCTTGTCGTAACCATGGAGTGTCTTCATCATTTAACATGATGCTTGGATCTTTCTTCACTATGAAGGGTGGAATTCGGACATTTCTTTCGTAATCTTCGGACATGTCTGACTTGTCTTCAATTCCTACTATATTTATTTTCCCAGAAAGAATTATGTGGCGCTTTGGCTCATTGATCATTGAGTTGATGTCTTCGTTTTTTCCTCTCTTTGATTTTGTAGACATGTCTTTCACATAGAACACCTGACTCACATCGGCAGCAAGGACGAATGGTTCCTCTTTGTATCCAATATTGTTGAGGTCCACTGTTGTCATTCCATACTCTTTGTCGACTGTTACCCCTCCTCCGGTCAGCTTCACCCATTGGCACCGGAACAAAGGGACTTTAAAATTAGGTGCGTAGTCTAGTTCCCATATCTCTTCTATGCGGCCATAATATGTTTGTATATTCCCATTTGGATCTGTGCCATCTATGCGAACACCACTATTTTGATTGGTGCTCCTTTTATCTTGGGCAACTGTGTAAAATGTATTCCCATTTATCTCGTACCCTTGGTACGTGAGGATATGCCACGATGGCTGCCTAGCCAACAAATACAGTTGCTCATCAATATTGTCATCGCCTTGACATTCTTTTCGCAACCAACCACTGAAACTTTTCATGTGCTGACGCCTAATCCAAGCTTCAGTCTTCCCTGGAAACTTGGATCATAAGAACTCCTTATGTATCTCGATGTACGGATGCACCAATGACGAGTTCTGAAGAACTGTGTAGTGTGCTTTATTGAAATAATCGTCTTCCATGCCAATATATGTTTTCTTCCCTAAAGTTCCTTTACCACTGAGTCTCCCCTCATGTCGTGATTCGGGAACGCCAATCGGAGCAATGTCAGGAATAAAGTCAACACAGAACTCAATGACCTCCTCTGTTCCATAGCCCTGGGCGATGCTTCCTTCAGGCTTAGAACGGACTTTCACATATTTCTTCAAGACTCCCATAAACCTCTCGAAGGGGAACATGTTATGTAAGAACACAGGTCCAAGAATACTAATCTCCTTCACCAAATGAACTAGGATGTGTGTCATGATATTAAAGAAGGATGGAGGGAACACCAACTCAAAGCTGACAAGACATTGAACCACATCGTTCTGTAGAGTAGCTAGTTCCACTGGATTGATTGCCTTCTGAGAAATTGCATTGAGAAATGCACATAGCTTCACGGTGGCTAGACGTACATGTGGAGGTAGAATTCCTCTTAAAGCAACTGGAAGCAATTGCGTCATAAGCACATGGCAGTCGTGGGACTTTAAGTTTAGGAATTTTTTATCTGGCACATTTATTATACCCTTTATATTGGAGGAGAATCCCGATGGGACCTTGATGCTGCTTAGACATTCGAACATGCTGTCCCTCTCTTCTTTGCTAAGCGTGTAGCTAGCAGGACTTAAGTAATGACGTCCATCACCTGTCTTCTCTGGATGAAGGTTGTCTCGTTCTTTCATGCACTGCAAGTCCTGGCGTGCTTCAAGTGAATCCTTTGGCTTCCCGTACACACCCATGAATCCTAACAGGTTCACACAAAGATTCTTTGTCAGGTGCATCACGTCGATTGCGTTGCGGACCTCTAGGACTTGCCAATAGGGTAGCTCCCAAAAGATGGACTTCTTCTTCCACATGGGTGCATGTCCATTAGCATCTTTGGGAACAGATTCACTGCCTTGTCCCTTTCCAAATACTACTTTCACATCCTTGACCATTGCGAGTACATCTTCCCCGGTTCGGTTATGAGGCTTCTTCCGGTGGTCTGGCTTACCTTTAAAATGCTTCCCTTTCTTTCTTACTTGGTGGTTCAAAGGAAGGAATCGACGATGGCCAAGGTACACGACCTTTCGACATCTTTTCAAATATATACTGTCAAGGTCATCAAAACAATGTGTGCATGCATTATATCCTTTGTTTGTCTGACCTGAAAGATTACTTAAAGCAGGCCAATCATTGATGGTTACGAACAACATTGCTCGTAGGTCAAAGTGTTCTTGTTTGTACTCATCCCAGACACGTACACCTGGTTTGTTCCATAAAACTAGAAGTTCTTCAACTAATGGCTTCAGATATACATCAATATCGTTGCCAGGTTGCCTCGGACCTTGGATGAGGATCGGCATCATAATGAACTTCCGCTTCATGCATAACCATGGAGGAAGGTTGTAGATACATAGAGTAACTGGCCAAGTGCTATGACTAGTGCTCTGCTGTCCAAAAGGATTCATACCATCTGTACTTAAGGCGAACCTTAAGTTTCTAACCTCATTTGCAAACTCTGAAAATTCTCTATCTATCGCTCTCCACTGGGACCCATCAGCTGGGTGTCTCAGCATATTGTCTACCTTATGGTCTTCTTTATACCACCGCAACAACTTTGCGTGGTCTTTATTTCTGAACAAACGTTTTAAGCGTGGTATTATAGGAGCATACCACATAACCTTGGCAGGGATTTTCTTTCTAGGACGTTGTTCACCCTCGACGTCACCAGGATCATCGCGCCTGATCTTATACCGCGATGCTTTACATACCGGGCATTCATCCAAATTCTCGTATTCATTGCCATGGTAGAGGATACAGTCATTAGGACATGCATGTATCTTCTGGATTTTTAATCCCAAAGGGCAGACAACCTTTTTTGCTTCGTACGTAGTGGTGGGCAATTCATTTGGCTTCGGAAGCATCTTCTTTATGAGGTTTAATAAATTCCCAAATGCCTTATCGGATACACCATTCTTTGCCTTCCACTGTAGCAATTCCAGTGTTGTACCCAGCTTTTTTTGCCCCTCTTCGGCCATCGGGTATAGCAACTTCCTATGATCCTCAAGCATGCGCTCCAACTTAACTTTCTCTTTTTCACTTTCCCATTCTTGTTGTGCATCACGAATGGCATCGCCAAGAGCATCACCGAGATCATCTTCTACCGCTACCTCTTCTTCATCTCCCCCCATTGTAGTATCATCAAAGGCACCATACTGAGCAATAATGTCATCAATGTCTAAATCTTCTCCTTCACCTTCTTTCATCATGACCCCGCTTTCTCCATGCTTAGTCCAACATATATAGTTTGACATGAAACCTGACTTAAGCAAATGTGAATGAAGACTCATTGAGCTTGAATATTCCTTTAAATTCTTACATAGGGCACATGGACAGCATATGAAACCATCCCGCTTATTTGCCTCGGCCACACCTAAGAAATAGTGCAAGCCCTCTATAAAGTCTTGGGAGCGACGATCGGCATTGTACATCCAATGGCGTGACATAATCTGTATTACACGACAAATTATGAAAACCTTGAACATAATTAAGTATTTTATTACACAACATAAATGACACACACACGGTTGATTAATTAACTAAGCCTGGCTACAACGTAAGCAATCCCAACTATCATTAAACAAACTAAAACTACAATGCACTTCAGTAACATAATTATTTTGTGATCGTACGCAACTAAAACAGACAAATCATTCTTCTATTGAATATCAATAAGCTTCTCCTGCTGGCTCATTGCCTCATCAGCAGCATCCGCTACCTCAAGCGCACCCAAATTCTGCACGTATGTAGCATAATCTTCCTCCCAGTACCAACCATCGCATCCATTGCCCTCCCACTGAAATTAAAGCCAAAAAATATTTAGTCAAAAATATTCAAGAAAAGCAGGTCAATTAGCCATAATTATAAAATGCGTAAGAAACTCACATCGTGATCCGGGCACTTGTAGAAAACACGACCCTTGTTGGGTCCCTGTCTCTTGACTCGGTACTCCATCACAATCTTCTGCTTACACTTGCCGCAGATAATGAGAGGGAGTTCTGGCCTCAGTCGTTTCGCAACCGAACGAGAGGCCGAGGATCCAGTAACAGTTGTCATCTACTTTCTATACTTATTTTTGCAAACTAGTGTAAATTTCATATTTTCAAATATTCATCAAATTATAGCTCAAAAACATGTTTCAATAAATAACCATCCGTACTAGTTGACCTTGCTTACGTGATCATCTCGACGAGCATTTCTCCACCGGACGGCACCGTACTTGGCCAAGGAAGAGCTCCGATTCTACGAGAAAGGGAACACGGTCTTCCACGACCGTTGCCGCTCTCCCTCGTAGAATCAAAGCTCCTCCTTGATGTCCGTTACCGCTCGGCAGAGAACATGCTCGCCGACATGAACACGGTCCGCAAGTTCAACTAGTGCGGATTTTCTACAATTTTCTAACAATTTTCTAAGTTTTTCATTTCATGGAAAAATTAATTCTAAGATCACGTAAGCCACCGGGGACGAGAATGGCGCGTGCTCCAGCGAGGACGAGCGAGGCGTGATTTTGATGAACTAATTTAACTTTTGTTTATCCAAACATATATGCAAATCATCATGTGATTTTGAGCTAAAAATGACATATAAAATCATAATAAAGTCCAACATATAAAGTTACACATGCATCTACATCGCAAAATGAGATAAGCTACTGATAAAACATAAGAGGATTAAGTTTGTTACCTCCAAAATCGAAGAGCAACACCAATGGAGGGGGAGAGTGCAAGAACAACAGCAAGCTGAAGAACAGAGGCAGTGAGTTTGAATAATGGAATGGCTCGGGCTCGGGGAGGAAGAATTGAGCAGAATTATAGGCCGGGATAATTAGTCCCGGTTAGGGGTCCAAACCGGGACTAAATATTAATCTTTATTCCCGGGGCATAACCCAAACCGGGACTAAAAGCTTTAGTCCCGGCTGGTATTACCAACCGGGACTAAAGGTAAACCTTTAGTCCCGGTTGGTAATACCAGCCGGGACTAAAGATCCCTGCCCCGCGGACGACCGTTGGGCAGGGACCTTTAGTCCCGGTTGGTATTCCCAACCGGGACTAAAGGGTCCTTTAGTCCCGGGGGCAAAAAATGCCGAGGCTAATGCTAAATTGGGACATCGTTCTAAAGTCTGTTCTCTAGTAGTGTGTGTCTATCGGACATGTCCGAGATGCACGAGCAAACTTCGAGAAAAATCGATTCCAAGACCACAACTCAATCAAACCAACTTGGATCCACCTGCAACTTTGCACAAGGATTCATGAGGGAGTAGGAAGGCTACCTCCAAAGGATCATGGCCCAAAACAAACCCTAACTCCGTGAATCGATGAAAATCCGAGCAAAGAAAAGTTTTCCTCCCAAAAATTGAAATGTCCCGATCTATGAACTCGTGAGGAATTAGATGATTTTCCTTCGGTGGAAAGATTCAACTCACATCCTAGTTCATCTCAAATCAATCGGTTCCAATTGAAACGCCCGAAAACTCAAGATTCAAGCAAGAACGTGAAAGGGGAAAAAGGGAAAAAACAAGAACACCAAGAACAAGAACGTGAATCAGAAAATCTGCTCAAACTGTGAACCCCAGAGGGCATGAGGAGGTTAGGGCCTCCATTCCCAATAAAAACACAGGTTCAATACACAGGTAAAGTGGCTAGAACACCTCTGGACCTCTAAGCAAGAAACCCTAAGGGGGGAGGGAGGAACTAAGGAGAGGAAGAAGGAAATGCAAAGAGGTAAGGAGGGGTTGGGCTCCCCTCTCCTATTTAACAGGAATTATTACACTGCCCAAACTACCCCTAAACCTAACCCTAACTTGAGCGAACCACCTAGTCTGCAGACATTGCGATCCAACTCGGAGTAGTTGTAGATTCGACGGCCATGCACCTTCCTCATCCTTAGCTTCGCCTCGATGCAAGCCTCAGGATGCTGCCACGTGCCATCCTGCCCACCTCGGGACCTCCGCCTGGGTTTTGTGGACCAAACCAAAAAACCGCCACATGGGTTTTGAGGCCCAAACCCAGAAACCCTACACCGATGGTTTTTGCGGCTCAACCACCAAACCAAGCCCGAGTTTTGAGGCCCAAACTTGGAAACTGGCCCACCGATGGTTTTGCGGATTAACCATCAAACCAGCCGCAAGTAGCGCACTCCTGTGCATCCCCCGATGACATGTGCCACCTCGTCCTCGACCGCCCGGACGCCTAGTCCTCCTGAGCCTTCCCACTCGACCCGCTCACCCACCGTCTTGACTTGGTCAACACGGTCACCTCCATGTACACTTACGCTTGTCGATGTCCCCAGATGTCAGCCACCGTGGCTAGCCACCCGGCCTCCTGTGTAACACCCTAGGTGTTAATGTCGGTACATAGTACCCGGGGTACCCCGCATGGAAGGGAGAAGATCTAGTCCGACTATGATTTCTCCCTTGTAATCCTAGTGATATTGCTATCATATAATCCTACTAGGACTTCTACATTGTAACCGACTAGAACTCTTGCCTCCTGGACTATATAAAGGAGGGCAGGGCTCCCTAGATCGGATCAGACAATTGGAACAGACCTCACGGTCTAAACCCTGTAATATATAATGACAATAACCAATCAAACGCAAAGGCTAACATTGTCTGGATGTAAAGGCTATTACTCGATCACGAGGGCCCGAACTAGTATAAATCGACCATCTCTTGCGTTAACCGTCAAGTTCTGCATACGCCGAAGCCCGAACAACTGTCTCGGGTACCCCCGTGGTAGGCTATCGGTGGTGAAACATCGACAACTAGCGCGCCGGGTAGGGGCTTTCGGTGGATTTGCATCCGAGAGCTCGATGGACCTCGACAACATGATCTTCCCAACGGGATCAACCTTTGTCTTCGGATCTTGGATTTGTGAGGTGGACGGTGACGGCAAGCTCCAGGGCCATCTTCTCGAAGATTCTGAACACCATGAAGACCTCGCTATTTCAGCGACTATGGCAAACCAACTCACCGAGAAGCTTGTGCAGCTCACGACATCTGATCCAACTCAGATGTCGCGACTGACCAACTCTGACTCGAACTCGGGCTCCACATCTAGCTTGGAATCCCATCCGAGTTCTTTTCCACAGGGACTTCTCAACATGACCTCAGTCTATCAGGAATTCAACTCGGAATACTTTCAGAGTTCTTTCAAGAAGTTGGGTCCTTTCCCGTTTGGACTCCGCAACACAGCTACATCTTATCAAGCACTACTTCAAGATTCAGCTGATTCGGTACGAAGGATACCCTTGGTAGGAGCCCAGGAGGGACTCGTACTAACTATAACATCTCAAGACTACATCGTTCACTGGCCGGGTTCTATTTCCGAGAACGACAACACCCGGCTAGTTGACACAACAATAGTCCTTCCCTACCAGGAAGGAGGTTCAATCTGCGACGCTGAAGCTTCCACAAAAATACTCAACAACTCTAGCAATTCAGAAACAGGCACGGACAACGGAGCAATTCACGCTCGGGAAGTGTTCATGATCCGTCGCCCTCGGTCACCATTAATCCCTCCAGAAGAACCCCACGTCAGGTCATCAGACGAATCCGAGTCCAATATATCACCTGATGCCCAGGGACATGATAGCCAAGCCAAAGGCCAGAGACAAGCCAGGAAAAGAAGGAACAAGTTGAAGCAAGGACGCCGACACCGTGCTAGACAGCTCAAAGAAGCCTAGGCCAGATACGAATCTGACCTAGCCGAGTACAACAAGAGAAGAGCTGGGCGAGAAGCCGATGACAGGCGTACGACAAGAAAAACACGCGACTCCCCATACAACAAGATTCGGGAATTGGCCGAAGAGTATGAAGCTATCTCCCACCCTAACGAAGAACGACTCATTCGAAACAACCCACTAGGACAGTACGGATGCAGGGTGGAAGGACGACTCATTTGAAACAACCCGCTAGGATAGTTTCACAGAGACAAGACAACCAAAGTAAATGAAGATCCGCTTTTGACAGGTTGGGACCGAATGGAAGCAGTAACAAAGGAAGCGGAGGAGACCAGAACCTAAGTAATCGAGTTGAGCAACCAAGGGACAACAGGAGAAAACCGCCAATTCTTACGGCACCTCAAAGCCACTCTCACCGCATCAACTGGCAAGAGGGCAGAGGTGAGTTTGATTACAGGGAAGCCGGGGTACCCGACAGATTCCCTTGTTTTGCAAACCGACTTCTCTCGATACGGCTACCTTACAAGTTCAAACCTTCCAATCATTCCAAGTACAACGGCAAGACCGAACCAAAGCAGTGGCTCAGGATCTATTCGCAGTCAATCGAACTAGCCGGCGTGAATGATGACATCAAAACCATTTTCTTCCCTATGGCGCTAGAAGATATGCCGCTCCAATGGTTCGACAAACTAAGCCCCGGATCGATCAGAGGTTGGGAGGACTTATAGAGAGCTTTTTGTGAAAATTTTGCGAGCATCATCACACACCCTATCACTCAAGCGGAATTAAAAGGACTCAAACAGAAAAATGACGAGAGCCTCAGAGACTATTATCGACGGTTTGGTGAACTACGCGCTCAAGTACACGACATCACTGAGGCATTCTCCTACGGAATTCTGGCTAAGTGGCAGTTCCATGATTTTTGCAAAGAGAACCCGCGGAGCAACGAAGATTTCAAGTGCACGGTAGAAAGGATGACCGCTGCAGAAGAAAAGACCCAGGAAAGGTTCCCAGATCGAAACAACCGGGACAACTCTAACAAACAGAACCACAAAGCAATGAGCAGCGGGGTAGGAAGCGCAGGCCCGACAACACTGTAGCTGTTTCTGGTCCGTACGCTCGTCCGTCTGCTTACTTCTGTTCGACTACATCAAGCCACGACAACAACTCGGCTACTTCACCGAGATCCTGAATAAACTACTTTGACTACTAATTGCACCCGAAGCACCAGTCGAAAACGAGTTCCGAGTGCCTCAACGCACCAGCTGGGGATGAATTCCGAATACCTCGACAAAGATAACATGGATGCTTACCGCGTCGAAGAACGCAAGCTCGAGAAAGACTTTCAAGACCTGGAAATTCTACATGTCCTATGCGACTCAAAAGTTGCAGCAGACATGTTTGCCAAGCTCGGATCGGACAGGGCGAAGGTCCCACCTGGAGTACTCGTGAAGGGGTTGTCAGTTCCCTCTATCAAACAAACCGGTGCGATAACCCTTGAACTCCCAGCTCCAACCTCCAAAGCATCAACATGCAATGGCTTCGGCCCTCGTCGTCGACAACACGACGATACGATGCAGCTCGCGTCATTCTACTATAATCTTACTCAAAACATCATACCTTGGCTCGTCCAAAGGTTCCTGCTAAAAAAGTACACAGCCTAACGACTGTTCACGACTATCTCGAGTTGTTCTCACAACACGGATGAGAGTAATACACACTCACCCTATCCCAAGTTATTCAACCTGGATGAGAGTAAATGAACACTCACCCTATCCTAGGTTATTCAACCTGGATGAGAGTAAATAAGAACTCACCCTATTCCGATTTATTCAACCCGGATGAGAGTAAACAAGCAGATTAAAGCCTACGCTCGCCTTATCCCGAGTTATCCAACCCGGATGAGAGTAAACAAGCTGACTAAGCCTACGCTCGTCCTATCCCGAGTTATTCAATCCGGATGAGAACAAACAGGCCACTAAGCCTTCCCTCATCCTATCCTGAATTATTCAACCCGGATGAGAGTAAACAGGCTGACTAAGCATACGCTCGCCCTATCCCGAGTTATTCAACCCAGATGAGAGTAAACAGGCTGACTAAGACTACGCTTGTCCTATCCCAAGTTATTCAACCCAGATGAGAGTATACATGCCACTAAGCCTTCACTCGTCCTATCCCGAGTTATTCAACCCGGATGAGAGTAAACACGCCACTAAGCCTTCACTCGCCCTATCTCGAATTATTCAACCCAGATGAGAGTAAAGAGGCTGCGAAAACCAACGCTCGACCTATCCCGTGACTATTCCTAGTACGGATGAGAGCAAAACAGGCAGCAAAAGCTAACGCTCGCCCTATCCCGAGTTGACGGCTTCCGGATGCTCGGCGACGGCTTCCAGGTGCTCAGCGACGTGTTACGACGAGTGATTGACGATCCAGTCAGATGGCTGGTTTACTTCATCAACAGTTTCTCTCACTTGAGCACGACGACCAAGTTCATGCTCAGGGGCTCGACGCATGGATCACTGGGCGTTCTTGCGACTACCCAGCTGGTTCTCATCCTTGGGGGCTGGCTATGGCAATGACTCGGTATACCCCTGCAGTTCCGTCAGCTCCTATTCTCGAGGGCTGAGAGACGAAACTGCCAACAGCAAAATGCTACCCTATCCAATAGGGCTGCACGTGCGGTGTCCTGCACTCGGACGTGCTCGGGCCAACTAAGACAAGCCAATGTCTCTCACCGACATTTGACAGCTCTCATCGTCGTTAAAACTCACACCATGGACTCGATGTCATCACGCTACATCAGCTTGCATCATCAACTCAGCACACCGTGAAGGCACGCGTAAGCAACAGGCAAAAGTTCATTATCAGAGTCTGATCCATACAAGCCAATTGAGGATATCTATGATACTTCGGCACGCATACATTTACGGGTCCCGTTGTCTCTTGTACTCGACACTTGAGAAGCACCCTCCGACTACTCGGCTCGATGGCAGAGAAGCAGACTCAGTATTCGACACTTGAGATGCACCTTCTGACTACTTGAACCCGACATACTTAGTCGGAAAAAGGCACCAGACGACCAGAAATTACTCAGCAATTGCTCAGCTTGTTCAAGGAACTAGTCAACAAGCCTCGTTGACATCTCGCCATGGGTCCCAGGTTTCGACTGCAGCATCAGGCACGGCGCCCGCCCGCCCGGAAGTCCTACTCGGCTACAACCATGCGAATTCAGCATCGGGCATTGCTACAACACACCAGGAACCATTGTGACACCTGCAGATTTGATCGGACAAGCATAATGCTTGAAGTCGTGTATCACACGCATCAACGGTTACCAAGATCCAATCAAGCTTGTAATGATGACATGCAAGCTACGAGATATGAGCATGTGTACTCGAATATGTATGCATGAAGCAAGCACGTGTGTAAGCCTACTACTGCTCGACTTTTTGCCGTGACTATCCAAGCTGCAAGGCCATACAAGCAATCTGATGCGTTACTACGAAGGAAGAATTCTGAGCAAGCTAAGATATTCAAGATGCAGGCTGCATATCCATCTACTTTAATTTCACATGTGCCACGCTACTAAGCTCGGGGCTCGACCACTATCACGGCTATCTCAGCTTCACTTGACACTATGCCCCGGGGCTCGGATTCAAGGATGGACGATCAAGCTTTCAAGCACTCCACTACTCCTGCATCTCTGAGAATATTCTTTTCAAATCCTAGCGCTGACTACAAGTACGCGGATATAGGTTCGGGGGCTGCGGGATACATATCCTCAAAGGATGTTTTTTAAATTCTTCGACGAGGAATTACAGAGAAGACCCTTCAACTCTTTGTTCCAAACAGCAAGAGTCTCGGGGGCTACACTCAGTGAGTGCACTTTTCTGAAAATTGCACACCACTCAAAGATCTCAAGAAGCGCTACATGGTTTCACTCAAGAAAGCACTCGGACGATGCTTGTTTCTACTCGGCAAGACTCGGAGAAACAAGAAGAGACTTCCAAAGTTCAACCATACAATGCTCGGGGGCTTGTCGGTACATATAGTACCCGAGGTACCCTGCATGGAAGGGAGAATATCTAGTCTGACTAGGATTTCTCCCTTGTAATCCTAGTGACATTGCTATCATGTAATCCTACTAGGACTTCTACATTATAACCGACTAGGACTCTTGCCTCCTGTACTATATAAAGGACGGCAGGGCTCCCTAGATGGGATTAGACAATAGGAACGGACCTCATGGTCTAACGCAAAGGCTGACGCAAAGCACTAGTAGAGAAATGACCTTTGATCCACTTCGAAATTTGGTTGTAGTCCCGGTATTTTTCGTGCCCGGGACTAGAGAAATATTTAGTCCCGGTTGGTAGCTCCAACCGGGACTAAAGGTCCCTCCCCAACGGCTACTGCGCCAGGCTTTTGCTGGAGGGGACCTTTAGTCCCGGTTGGAGCTACCAACCGGGACTAAAGGTTTACTTTTACTCCCAGTTAGTCCCTCCAACCGGGAGTAAGTCTACTCCCGGCTGGAGGCTCCGTCCGGGACTAGAAAGAGACCTTTAGTCCCGGTTGCTCTCTACAACCAGGACTAAAGGTCCCCTCCTATATACCCCTTTTTCCTTCCCGAGCCCGAGCCACTTCGAGCTCAGTGTTCTTGCTTCATCGCCGGCCTCTCTTCTTCCTCATCACCGGTGATCACAAGATTTCTTCCATTCCTCCGTCGATTCTTCGGTTCTAAAGGTTACCAACTTTATACTCTCATGTTTCATCAGTAGCTTATTTCATTTTGTGGACTAGATATATATGGTTTTTTTATGGTAGATTTTTTTTATTTGTAAGCCATTTAAGCTCAAAATCACTTTAAAGTTTGCATATTTGGATGAAGGAAGGTTAAAGTAGTTATTCAAAACTAGTATTGAGCTTTCATTTCTGGCATGCATAGCACACTTCATGCTTTAGAGATATAGAGAATTTTAGAGGTTTTTAATTTTATTTGTTTATAAAATGAGAAATTTATATTATATTAAAAATGAGTATAGAGAGTAGATGGCAACTGCTTCTGGGTCCTCGGCCTCTCATCAGGTTACAAAGCGACTGAGGCCGGACCTCCGTCTCATTGCATGCGGCAAGTGTGAGGAGAAGATTGTGATGGAGTACCGGGTGAGGAAGGAGTGTCCCAACAAGGGCCATATCTTCTACAAGTGTCCGGATCGCAATGTGAGTTATTTTGTCGCATTTGATGATTATGGTTAATTTATACTTATTTTCATGATGATTGTGATTAAAGTTCTAATTTTTTGTTTTAATTTCAGTGGGATGGCACTGGATGTTCAGGCTGGTACTGGGAGGAAGAGTATGTTGAACACGTGCAAAACTCTCTTGCACAGGCGGCTACGACGGCTGATGAGGCAGTGATCCTGCGGAAGAAGCCCATAGATGTTGAACAAACGCATGATGTGTCTGTTTTAGTTGGGATTGGTCGCGAAATCCTTATGCTGCTAAAGTGCATTTTAGCTTTAGTTTTTTAGTGGTAGTTGGGATTGTCTACATTGTAGCGAGACTTTCATAAATTAATACCTTGTGTGGTGGCATGCATGTCGTATAATTAACTAATTATGTTCTAGGTTTTAATATGGTATGTATGTCATGTAATGCAGATGAGCCAGTATTGGATGTACAATGCTGATCGCCGCTCCCAAGAGTTCATTGAGGGCGTGCATTCTTTCTTACGTGTGGCCGAGGCAAACAAACACGATGGTTTCATGTGCTGCCCATGTGCCATATGTAAGAATTTGAAGGAATATGCTAGCTCAAGGAGTCTTCATTCACACTTGTTGAAGTCGGGTTTCATGTCAAACTATATTTGTTGGACGAAGCACGGAGAAACCGGGGTTGTAATGGAAGAAGGTGAAGAAGAACAATGGGACGATGATGACATTATTGCTGAATATGGGGCCTTCAATGATACTACAATGGGGGAAGCTGAAGAAGAGGTAGGGGCAGAAGATGAGCCCGGTGATGATCTTGGTCAGGCCATTCGTGACGCACAAAGAGAATGCGAAAGTGAAAAGGAGAAGATCAAGTTCGAACTCATGCTAGAGGATCACAAGAAATTGCTATACCCAACTTGTGATGCGGGGCAGAAAAAGTTGGGTACCATACTAGAATTGCTGCAATGGAAGGCAAAGAATGGTGTATCTGACAAGGGATTTTGGAAGTTACTGAAAATCCAAAAGAAGATGCTTCGGAAGGATAACGAATTGCCCGTCACTACGTACAAAGCAAAACAGGTATACTGCCCTTTGGGATTAGAAATCCAGAAGATACATGCATGTCCTAATGACTGTATCCTCTACCGTGGCGAGGAGTACGAGAAGTTAGATGCATGCCCGGTATGTCATGCATCGCGGTATAAGATCAGGCGAGATGACCCTGGTGATGTTGAGGGCGAACGTCCCACGAAGAAAATCCCTGCCAAGATTATGTGGTATGCTCCTATAATACCACACTTGAAATGTCTGTTCAGAAACAAAGACCATGCAAAGTTATTGCGATGGCACAAAGAAGACCGTAAGGTAGACAATATGTTGAGACACCCTGCTGATGGGTCCCAGTGGAGAGCAATCGATAGAGAATTCCCGGAGTTTGCAAATGACGTCATAAACTTAAGGTTTTCTTTAAGTACGAATGGTATGAATCCTTTCGGAGAGCAGAGTAGTAGTCATAGCACTTGGCCTGTTACTCTATGTATCTACAACCTTTCTCCCTGGTTATGCATGAAGCGTAAGTTTATTATGATGCCAGTGCTCATCCAAGGCCCAAGGCAACCTGGCAATGACATCGATGTGTACCTAAGGCCACTAGTTGAATAACTTCTACTTTTGTGGAACACACCAGGTGTACGTGTGTGGGATGAGCACAAATAGGAGCACTTTGACCTGCGAGCATTGTTGTTCATAGCAATCAATGATTGCCCTACTCTAAGTAATCTTTCAGGACAATCAAACAAGGGATATAATGCATGCACGCACTGTTTCGATGACATTAAAGGTATATTCTTGAAAAAATGCCGAAAAGTCGTGTACCTTGGCCATCGTCGATTTCTTCCTGCGAATCACCCCTAAGAAAGAAAGGCAAGCATTTTAAAGGTAAGGCAGACCACCAGACCAAGCCGGGCAACCGAACTGGTGAGGATGTACTCAATATGGTCAAGGATGTAAAAGTAGTATTTGGAAAGGCACATGGCAGCGAACCTGTTCCGAACGACGCCGATGGTCATGCACCCATGTGGAAGAAGAAGTCCATATTTTGGGAGCTACCCTATTGGCAAGTCCTAGAGGTCTGTAGCACGATCGACGTGATGCACCTGACGAAGAATCTTTGTGTGAACCTGCTAGGCTTCATGGGTGTGTATGGGAAGCCTAAGGACACACTTGAAGCATGACAGGATCTACGATGTTTGAAAGAACAAGACAACCTGCATCCAGAGAAAATAGATGATGGACGCCATTACTTAAGTCCTGCCAGCTACACTCTTAGCAAAGAAGAGAAGGAAAGCATGTTTGAATGCCTAGCAAGCATCAAGGTACCGTTTGGATTCTCCTCGAATATAAAGGGTATAATAAATGTGCTAGAGAAGAAATTCCTAAACTTAAAGTCCCATGACTGCCATGTGCTCATGACACAATTGCTTCCCGTTGCATTAAGAGGAATTCTTCCTCCAAATGTACGTCTAGCCACCGTGAAGCTATGTGCATTCCTCAATGCAATTTCTCATAAGGCAATCGATCCAATGGATCTAGCTAAACTATAGAATGATGTGGTTCAATGTCTTGTCAGCTTTGAGTTGGTGTTCCCTCCTTCCTTCTTTAATATCATGACACACCTCCTAGTTCACCTGGTCAAGGAGATTAGCATTCTCGGTCCTGTGTTCCTGCACAACATGTTCCCCTTTGAGAGGTTCATGGGAGTCCTAAAGAAATATTTTCACAACCGTGCTCGGCCAGAAGGAAGCATCGCCAAGGGCTATGGAACAGAGGAGGTCATTGAGTTTGTGTTGACTTTATTCCCGACCTTGACCCGATTGGTGTTCCTGAATCACGACACGAGGGGAGACTAAGTGGATAGGGGACACTAGGGAAGAAACTATATATTGGTACGTAGGACAATTATTTTAGTAAAGCACACTACACAGTTCTACAAAACTCCTCCTTGGTGGATCCGTATATCGAGACACATAAAGAGTTGCTCCGATCCGAGTTTCCAGGGAAGTCTGAAGCTTGGATTACGCGTCAGCACATGGAAACTTTGGTTGCGAAAAGAATGTCAGGGTGATGAGAGTATTGATGAGCAACTGTATTTGTTGGCTAGACAGCCATTGTGGCATATCCTCACATACAAAGGGTACGAGATAAATGGGAATACATTTTACACAGTAGCCCAAGATAAAAGAAGCACCAACCAAAACAGTGGTGTCCTCATAGATGCCACCGACCCTAATGGAAATAAGCAAACATATTATGGCCGCATAGAGGAGATATGGGAACTAAACTATGCACCTACTTTTAAGGTACCTTTGTTCAAGTGCCAATGGGTAAAGGTGACTGGAGGTGGGGTAGCAGTCGACAACCAGTATGGAATGACAACCATGGACCTCAACAATATTGGGTACAAAGACGAACCGTTCGTCCTTGCCAAGGATGTGAATCAAGTGTTCTATGTCAAGGACATGTCTACAAAACCGAAGAGAGGGAAAAACAACAACGACCCAATCAATGAGCCAAAGCGCCACATAGTTCTTTCAGGAAAAAGAAACATCGAAGTCAGACATATCAGAAGATTATGAAAAGGATGACCGAATTCCACCCTTCACAGTGAACAAAGACCCAAGCATCCAGCTAAATGATGAGGACACTCCATGGTTACGACGCTATCATAACCAAGGGATATATGTTAAGAAGAAGTTCACTACTATGCCCACTTGATATATATAGTGATGTATTAGATCTATTATGTAATAATTGTGACTTCATATTTTTTGTCGTGTTTTCATATTTTCTATGGTTTAAATGAATTTTCTGCTAGACGGTGGATTTCCCGTGGAGAATGTGTGATGAAAAACCAAATGATCAACGTTAATAAGATGTGAAAACTAATTTCCTGTCGAAAAGCAATAGTTTTAATGATTTTAATTAAGTAGTATATTTTTGCTTGGTGCAAATTGTAATTATTATTTACACTATATCAAATATTTATACAGTAAAACAAAAGAGTTTAGTTTACAAATTTTTGTTGTGTATAATAATGCAAAACCAAGTCCAACAATTTTTTTATAATTTTTTTGGATAATATTTTATTTATTAGGCAATTAATAACTCTGCATATTTATATAAAAGAAATATATAAAAAAAGGAAAAAAAACTTATGGAAATTGGAGAAAGCCAACTGCAGCCCCTTTTACTCCCGGGTGGATCAACCACCCAGGACTAAAGGTGTTTTCGCGGCCCGCCAAAATGCCCTTTACTCCCAGTCCGTGGATACACCCGGGACTAAAGCTCAGACCTTTAGTTCCGGTTCTAACCATCGCCCGGGACTAAAGAACCTTTAGTCCCAGTTGGTAGCTCCAACCGGGTCTAAAGGTCTCCCTTTATAAACCACGCCCTAGTTCTCTTCCTCTCTGTCTCCGCCACACCGTCGCCTCATCTTCTCCACCAGATCGATCCAGCAGCGCCGCCGCCCCTAGGCGACCACCCTAGCCTCACCTCGTCACGCGCGCACGCTATCACCGGCCCCACGCGCACGTGCGCTTCTTCTTTGGTCGGCTAGCGCGCCTCGCTCGTCCTCGCTGGAGCGTGCGCCGTCCTCGTCCCCGGCCCACCTCGCTCGTGCTCACCGGAGCACGCCGAGCCTTCCTCGCGCTGCCTCACCGGAGCTCGCCCGAGCCTTTCCCGCGCGCGCTGCCTCACCGGAGCGCGGCTGAGCCTTCCCCGCGCTGCCTCACCGGAGCTCGCCCGAGCCTTCCCCGCACGTGCTGCCTCACCGGTGAGATGAATTCTGGTTGTTAAAAAGTTGACATGGGAAGCTATAGTTATTATTTTCGACGTGCTGCATACCGAACTCATTCGGACAGCTTCCTTCAGTGTTATGCCTGCTATAATCCATGATACAATGTCATGACAGTAAGGTTTTGAAAAAAAAATCAGCATACATCCCCTCAAAACATAAAGGATATAGAGTTCATGTTGAGATTTTACATACCTTAGGAAGTGACAAGAAATTAAGCCCATGTAATTCTGTCTGTTTACGAAGTGCCAATCTTTTTTTCTTCACCGGAGCGTGCCCGAGCCTTCCCCGCGCTGCCTCTCTGCAGCTAGGTACAAATGGAAACCAAGGAAAGATGTTGTCTGTTCATAAATTTTGGCTGCTGACATGTTTTGGAAACCAAGGAAAGATTATGCTATTTTTGATCTCTTGTATGTGCCTGTCAGTAGCATTTGTGTCATGTTACATTTATGTCATGTTACATCAACCAAAATAATGGACATGATTATGCTATTTTTTTTATCTCTTGTATGTGCCTGTCAGTAGCGTGAATCGATCATGAATGAACCGTCAAACAAGACAACCTAAATGACGCTCAGCACTGGTGAAACCCTGTTGGATCGGATCGACAAAGCGGCGGCTTACGTGATCTTAGAATTAATTTTTCCATGAAATAAAAAACTTAGAAAATAGTTAGAAAATTGTAGAAAATCCATACTAGTTGAACTTTCGGACCGTGTTCATCTCGGCTAGCATGTTCTCTGCCGAGTGGTAACGGACGTCAAGGAGGAGCTTTGATTCTACGAGGGAGAGCGGCAACGGTCGTGGAAGACCGTGTTCCCTTCCTCGTAGAATCGGAGCTCTTCCTTGGCCAAGTACGGTGTCGTCCGGTGGAGAAATGCTCGCTGAGATGATCACGTAAGCAAGGTCAACTAGTACGGATGGTTATTTATTAAAACATGTTTTTGAGCTATAATTTGATGGATATTTGATAACTTCAGACCTACAAATGTCATCTACAAATGTTACTATCCTCGACAACCTAAACGACGCTCAGCGCTGCTGAAACCCCGTCGGATCGGATCGACAAGCGGCGGCTTACGTGATCTTAGAAGATGTGTGAGGTCATGAGAGCGTGTGTTTTTTCTCAATTTTGTCGAGCAGGTCACTTAGAATTAATTTTTCCATGAAACGCCAGCGAGCTCATCGATATCGAGCAGGTCACTTAGAATTATTTTTCCATGAAATGAAATACTTAGAAATCATGCCTTTTATTTTTTAGAATTAATTTTTCCATGAAATGAAAAACTTAGAAAATAGTTAGAAAATTATAGAAAATCCGTACTAGTTGAACTTGCAGACCGTGTTCATCTCGGCTAGCATGTTCTCTGCCGAGAGGTAACGGACGTCAAGGAGGAGCTTTGATTCTATGAGGGAGAGCGGCAACGGTCGTGGAAGACCGTGTTCCCTTCCTCGTAGAATTAGAGCTCTTCCTTGGCCAAGTACGGTGCCGTCCAGTGGAGAAATGCTCGCCGAGATGATCACGTAAGCAAGGTCAACTAGTATGGATGGTTATTTATTGAAACGTGTTTTATTTTTTATAGATATATCTAGTGGAGTAAAAGCTAGATGGCTGCCCCGAGAGACAACATGGATGAAGAAATGATGAATATTATCAACATCGGCACTCAATTTGCCGATGGTGACCAGCAGGATGTAGATGACGGGAGTCAATACCTGGCTCTTGAAGATAACCAAGAAAATATTGTGCAAGAAAATACTGGCGAGGTATATATATTTATATATATATTTGTATATCTATCATCTATTATGTGTACACATGATATTTATTTATTCTTTTTTTATACATAGCCCTCTGGATCGACGACCACAACGGCGAAAAGCAAAAATATTCGAGGCCCGAAAAAACCATTGGAGGGGCGCTACATAATATCGGAATTCAATATCGAGACAGGCGAACCACTTGGTCCACATGTAAGGAAATTCGTGCAACACTGTGGGTGCCTTGTAAGGGACAGACTTCCGATCAGTGCCCGTGAATGGAAGCAAAAGATCAACGAGCCTCATGTTAGTTTTGTCTCTGATCTTGATAAGAATTTAATTTGGGATGATATCCTTCAACATTTCACGTTGCAAGCGGATGATTATGATGATATCAACGATGATGAATTGAAGGAGCTAGTTCGAAAGTGGGCTATGAAGAAGATGGCCACACAATTCCAGACTTGGAAGAAATCCCTATACACGAAATACGTCAAGAAGAACCTAACGCCCAATTTCAATACTAGGGGCCCGCTCACGAAGTTGAGGTCCTACTGGAATGATTTTGTAGAGTACAAGACATCGGAAGAGGATGAGGAACGAGTGAGAAGGAACCAAGAGAATGCTCGACAGAAGGTATACCACCATGGCATAGGATCTGGTGGCTACGCGACTGCCATTCCCAAGTGGGAAAAAATGGAAGCGGACATTCTTGCCAAGGGTATCACAGCAGAATCACTCAATTGGCCCAAACACGCGAAGAATTGGTTTTTCGCTCATGGGGGAAGACTGGACCTGGAGACCAGGAAGCTGGTTCATGGCCCAAAACTCAAAAGAGCAACACAAAGATTTTCTTATGCTCTACAAGCTAAAGCTATTGGTGAGTTTAGGCCAAATAGAGAGAAGGATGAACTGACATATGCCATCGGGACTGCTGAACACAGTTGCCGAACGAGAGGTTTAAGACGGAACATTTCTTGGGAGCATGGTTTCCCTAACAATAGAGATACCTACAGAAGCCGGCAGGGAAGTAAGGATGAGGAAGCAGTGCGGATCAGCAGGTTGGAGGAATATGTTCGTGAGTCGCGGGAGGCATTGCTTCAAGCACAGGAGTGCGAAAAAAGACATGCAAGCTAGAATGCAGGACGAAATCATAAAGCAAATGCAAATAGCAATGAGTGCCCAAAGGCAGGCATCAGATCCAGGAATCAAAATTAATATTAGCCCCCCTAATCAATTGAAAAGCAGCTGCGCTTCCACGGAGTTGCCAAATCAAGATGACGCAATGCTACGTTTCCCCGTGGATGACATCACTGCACCGTTTACATCATGTGAGCTACATATTCCAAAAGAGAATGCCACAATCATGGTGGCTCTCAATGTTTTTTCTCCTCCAGATCCTACCAAGACACCAAGAATCCATGGGGCAATAATACCACCTGGATATGTTAGCGTCTCAGTGGATAGAGTTAACAAAGGTTTTAGTGATCTCGCTCTTGACATTCTAGGAGGTGATGGGGAGAAGACTCTAGGAGAAGCAGAGAAGACATTCATACTATGGCGCAAGCGCTACATCATTATTCTCGGGGTCTCTAGTCCACTGCTGCTTCCTCAATTGCCAGACAATAGGTGCGGACAAAAGTGAATGAAACAATTTTCACTAATTTTCTATTGACATGCATGATTAAAAATAACAATTTCTTATACCTAATTATTCTTTTTTGTACTCACACAGCAGGGCCTCCGCCAACCTAAGTCCAATTATTCAATCTTTAGATCATTATAGTGCTCCGGGCAATCAGGTGGCAACGTCGCCACCGCCGCCACCTCCAAGGAGGTCTCCAATGCCTCCAAGGAGGTCTCCAACGCCTCTAAGGAGGTCTCCAACGCCTCCAAGGAGGTCTCCAACGGCTGCTCCGCCTCCCTTGATGACTAAGAAGAAGCCAGCTCCTAAGAGGTCTGCCCCGCAAATGAAGCCGTTGGCCCACCAGCCGGCAAAGAAGAAAGCCTCATCTAATCCAGTTATTCCCCAAAAACTGTCTTACGAGAAAAGTGAAAAGGAATTAAATGCTATAGTACAAAAAGATGTGGATAGTTTCTTTGAAAAAGTGAAAAAGCAACGAGAAGCGAGGGAGAACCCGGAGAAACCATACTTCTACCTACCTCCAGATCTTCTAAGAAAGAAGGTGGACCAGAAAAAGCGGGAATCTCAAAAGACCCTGCCAAAATAGGACTACGACCGCTCTCTCACCAAGTCATTTGAGGCGGCGCAGAAAAAGACTAGACCAGGGAAAGGTGTTGCACAATTCGAACAACAATCGCAACAATCAGTCCCCCCTCTTGTTGTTCGTAATGAATATGGTTCGAACTTAGACTTAGACGTCGATTTTGAGGAGCTGGCTCGGTTTTATGAGGAAACTGGTTTGGACCTTGCCCAAGTGCTCGCTGAAGGACCATCTGCTCCGAAAGTGGATCCTTGGAAGAAATTTGAACATGGAAAGAGTCTATACAACCCTGAGGCCTTAGGTGAACTGGGTACGCAAATGTACCTGCTAAACAAGTGGTACATGGCATCTTGTGAATGGGGAGAGGCCTTTGTTCCTGTCAGAGTTAGAAACCAACATTACTTCCATGGCGATGACGTTATATATGTCGAGTTTGTAGAATTACACCAACTATGCCACCTGGACTCTCTCGACAAAAGTCTCATTAGCTGCTATTGTCTGTAAGTGTGATTATTTTCTACTATTAAAGTGTATATATATAAAGCTACATGTATATATATAAATTATATATCCTCACACTATATTTTTATATATGCAGATATGAGATGACAAAACTTAGAAAGAGAAAGGATAATGATGTTGGTTTCGTTGATCCAAATGTCGTATTCAAACACCCTAACCCCCCGCCTCAATGGAAAGCTGAACTCGAGAAAAATCTCATGAGGTTCTTAGTGAACCAACAAAACAAGGACATACTCTTCCCCTACAACTTCAAGTAAGTGTTAAATAATTAATGTCGATCATATGGACATTTGTTCAATTATTTGCTTACTAGCTAAGCTATCTCCCATATATATATGTTGACTCTAGTTAATGTCGATCATATTTGTGTATAAAAATATATGCAGCAATCACTGGATATTGATGGTCATCGATATGGCCAATAGTCGGTTGAGCATCTTAGACTCATTAAGAAAAGAGCAAACAGAGTACCAAGACATGATAGATATTATCCAAGGGTAATTTGGTCTCTCTAGCAACTATATATACCCCGATCTCTTAACTGCAACAATTATTAAAGGCCAAATTAAAATTTTATTTTATTGGGCGCAGTGTTTGGAAAAGTTTCATTGAGGAACACCACATGAAACATTGCAAAGCACCACTGGATGTAATCGCACACAAAGTAAGTACTAGCTACATTTATATATATAATTCAATTAACACCATGTATGCTTTCAATTCACCGGATCTTTTTTCTCGTAAAAGTGGGTTCTGAGGCAAGAACAAGGGAACAACTATTGCAGATACTATGTTTGCGAGTTCATCATGACGTACGCAAAAAGAACTTCTGAAGAGATCCTCAAAGTACGTTATATAAATATATTCATATATTCATAATTTCTTTTGTTGCTCATATATATAAGTAATCATGTGACCAACATATATATATATATATATATATATATATATATATATATATTAATACTTTTCCTTTAACTTTTATTGAAGACTCTATGGTTGAAGGAAAAAGTCATACGACGTGACCAGCTGAAAGCAATTCAAGAGACCATAGCAGGATTTCTTAATGACCAGGTCCTCAACCCCGCCGGCGCGTTCTACAATGACGTCAACGAAACATGGAAGCCAAACCAGATGGAGTGAATTTGTTATCCCAAGGATATGATAGAATATACAATGCAAGCTTTATTTGTAATATATATATACATATTATATGTACATAAAATAGCGTACAATATATGTATATGCATGTAATATATACGTTAGTTTCATACTTTAGTTTGTACAAAATGTTTGAACATTATAAACGTGTAGAATACATATATTATTAGCAGCGTAGAATGCGTATTCAAAAACCTATTCGAAAACCAAAATGAATCATCAATTGAAAATAGAAACAAAAAAAAGAAAAAAGGAAACCTTTAGTCCCGGTTGGTAATACCAACCGGGACTAAAGGGCCGCCCCACGTGGCCAGGCCGGGAGGCCTCTTTAGTCTCGGTTGGTCTTACCAACTGGGACTAAAGGTGCACCTTTAGTCCCGGGCGAGAAACCGGGACTAAAGAAGGAGCCCTTTAGTCCCGGATTCGTGCTCCCAGTTGGGAAACCGGGACTGAAGGGGTTTCCCAACCGGGAGTAAAGATCGTTTTCGTACTAGTAAAGGCTAACGCTAACTGGATGTAAAGGCTATTACTCTATCATGAGGGCCTGAACCAGTATAAATCGACTGTCTCTTGCGTTAACCGTCAAGTTCCGCATACGCCGAAGCCCGAACAACTATCCCGGGTACCCCCATGGTAGGCTATCGGTGGTGAAACATCGACAGTTAAGCATGCATTTGACATTGTCATTTCATTAGCACAAGCATCATTGAGCATTGCATAATCATGAGCATCTCAAACTCTATCACCATGATTGTTTATATCACATGTGTTGTCACTTAAGTACTATGCTTGTGTTAGGGTTTACATGTACTTTTGTTTATAAAATGCTTGTATGACAGTAGGAGTACCCTAAACATGCTTAGAGTAACATGTAGAGCAACTTTGGTATTCATAGTGTGAGCTAGTTTAGCCTCTAAGTTATAGCTATAGAGTAGAACCTCAATTTCATGATATATGTTTGACCAAAGTTTAATGTCATCTTAGAGACCTTACGTTGTGTGCCCATTAGCAAAGTTGTAGAACTCAACTAGTGTAACAACTTTTTTTTTGAGTCAAGGTCTAGGTCAGCTCCTAACATGTCTAAAAATTACTCACAAAAATCAATGCAGTGTTGTTTTGTAACTTAGAAAATTTTCTAAAGTCCTAGTGTTGTCTTGCAGTTTGCAAGTAGGGTACTTTGGCGCTTAATAACTTGAAATCCTTGGTGATCTAGCTCAAGCTCGTATTGACAAAGTTGAAGAACTCACGTAGCTCTATCACGCAATGCACTTGGTTTAGTTTTTGGAACGTGCCGCCACCCTCGCCGCGCTCGCCATCGCCGCCATGGCAGCGGAGCTCATTGTAGCCAAGCATGACTGCCTCTGCTCCTTGCCTTCTCGCGTCTAGGGTAGAGTAGGGCTAGGGTTAGTTCTTGGAAAGACGAAGACCCGTAGCTCGCCACTTTTTCACCGGAACGGGTTTTGGTCGATCGTGCTCCGTGCACCGCCCTGTGGCCATGCACGCGGCCAAGCCTCTCTGCTCTGTCACCCGAACCCTAGGTGGCCTAGAAAGTTTTGCCTGAGCTCGGTGAAGCCGTAGCCACCTTCACCAGGGTTAGTGGCGACTGGAGCTCACCGACATACCACTGCGCCACCTCCATCTTCCGCCATGGCCGCTAACCACCCCTCTCCGATCAACCCTAGGTCGAGATGTCTACACCGGTCAACGCGGGAGGAGGAGTAGATCATGTAGGTGGTGTCGGTTTCACCGGAGACCATGCCGCCAGCGAGAAATCGCTGGCCGGAGTGTCGCCCCAGTTCTGTGTCTCTATCAGCGGGGCCCCACTGACCCGTGGGTGCCGTCTGTCAGCGGCTCAGGTTTTAATTTCAAGTGAATTTGAATCCTAAAAATTGTGCCAACTTTGAAAATTCATATCTCGAGTTTTAGAAGTCTAAATGAGGTGAACCAAAATTGGTTAGGGTCTGTGTAATGTGAAGTTTTTAATAAAAATATAACATGCACAGTTTCAAGTAATATTATTGGATAATTAAATTGAAATAGAAATGTGCTTTTTATGCATGTCGAAACTTGTTAAGCACGTAACTGGAGTTGTAATGCTCCTATGGATGTCAAAATTTTATGGCATGCTAGTTAGGATTTATGTGAGCTGTGATAAAAATTTGAGGTCTAGTGCTTGTTGAGTTTAGGAGTTATGATTTTCCTTTGAATAAATGCTAGATTCTTGTGCTAATTTTCATGCTAAAAATATAGCTTCTCTACTCTTGAAATTAATTGGAGAGTGTCTTGGTGTTATAAGAAAAATATGAAATCTATTGCTTGACACATTTCACTATTGTTTATGAATTATGCTATTATTAGCCTTGTTAGCTTGTCATTTTTTTGTAGGATGTTTCCTTTGTTCAAATGCTATGAAATGTATACAGTAGTCTATTGAAAGCATTTAGAAACTACTGCAATTTTTGTAGAAATTACTGTATAGTTTTGCTATATGTTTATTATTCCACCTAATTATCTAATTAAATTAATAAAGGTATGTGAATAATTAGTTGGGATGAATCACCTTACTTTCTGGGGTGTATTTGATGTGCCTTAACTGTTGGTAACCTTGGTATGGTTCAAATTGAAGTTCTAAGAGGTAGTAAAAATATTATTGCTCTACAATTTAAATTTTAGAGTTGTTTCTGGACAGATTTGGGTACTTAGTGAATTGCCTATTAAGATGAAGAGTAATGTAAAAATGGTTAATAACAAAGTTGTAGGAAACTTATCCATCTAGCTTGTGTTAAAATTTCAGAGAAATAGGCTAAATGGTTTAGGAGTTACAGCTGTTTGAAGTTAGTCTTCCAAAATGCTTGCTCTCAGGAATTTCTGGATAGACATGTGATGATTATCTGTTTTGGTTAGGTTAAATTGAGAATTGGCCTTGGGTGATTAAATAAAAGTTATAGATAACTTTATAAGCTTTCCATAAAGTCTAGGATCACAACTTTTGGATGAATATAGCTGTAGTTATGATGTAAACTTGCTGCTGTGTGTGTGTGATGATAGTTGTTGATTGCAGATTCTTAGAATTTATAGAGAAGAGATATGCACCTACTCAGTAAACATGAAATAATTTGTATCCTCATCTAAGTAGAAGCATGATAATCATAGCATCATATCCACTCACATGTTATACCATTCATGATCCTCTTGTGCATCCATGAAACTCACTTATGCATATGCATACAAGAGGAGATCACGTTGGTGGAGCTCGACGTCAGTCCTCAAGAGGAAAGTCAGGAGATGCAGCACCAGGAGGTTCCCGGAGAAGTAGAGCCTGAAGTTGATCATCTTTCCGAGTGCCCCGATCACCAACCTTCAGTGTTCGTGAAAGGCAAGCCCCGGAGCATTATAAGCCTCCCTATCTTTTCAATACTATCTAAAGTTAATTGTATTGCTGTACTAAGTGATGGGAGTTGGTTGGAAACAGTTGCTGCATATTACCTTTCCTTGTCCAGAAATATCTACCATGAATCCTTTGTAGGTCTAAGATCGTGTTATGCTTAGCCATGCTTAGACCGGTAGAAGTCAGGTGATTTCCTGTCACCTGTGAGCTATAGGCGATAACATGATCACGGTTGGTTATATTGTGCTATCATGGAATATAACCTGAGGCTGTGATTAATTGGAGACTGGGCAGAGTCTTGTGTAGGTGATCATAGTGACTCTGTCTGTGTCATTTAAAGACCGTTCATTGAGGGTCATCTTGTCATGTTGAACATAGCCTCTCACATAGTTGGCCGGATAAGTCGTTCCGACCGTGAAGCCATGTAGCTCAATTCAGGCCGGGGACACGAGTGGTTAAAGTGCGCACCCTGGTTGGTAGCAAGGATGTGCTTAGAGCCAATGATGTGAGCCCAAGGGCCGGTAACCAGTTCGGAGCTTCCTAGCAGATTGGTTGTCTTTGGGGGTGCGGCGCCGGTACTACCCGTGACTTTACCTGAATTGTACCAAAGGTGACCTAAGACTGCTTTGGTGCGGGTATGTCTGGGTGTGTGTTAGGAATTTTTCCCAGCTAGGTAGGAATCGATTCGAATCACCGTCTCTCCCGGATAGTGAGAACTTGACTTGAGTATGCTTCATCATAGTAATTGAATGGAAGTGTTGGTTATGTGAATTATGGAAGAGCTCAACTTGCTATGGATATTATTGATTTGATCTAATGGTACAAACATGTTTGGCATAGGATAACTACAAACTTAGTATGGTATAGGAATGGTAAAATGAATCCAAAGAATAAAAGATGATGAACTATAACAGCTTTTATGCAAAAAGGTGTCATCCCACTCTACTATTAAAAGCTTGCATCCTCCTTGGTGTCTTAGTTGATAGATGATGGGTAAGTCTAGCTGAGTACATCCTCGTACTCAGGGTTTTATTCCCTTCATTGCAGATAATGTGATGTTCCATGGCTACTGCAAGAATTGCCTTGCCCCAGCTATGGAGGAGGATTAGGACCTTGGGCAAAGGTCGCTCTGTTGTTATCTCGCCTTGTGCTTTTGTGGGAAATGACAAACTTCTGGCACTGTACTAAAACCTATGTTGTGTGGTGTAACTTTGGCTTTCACTATTTGAACCCTGTGTAATATTTGTGGCAAACTCCGATGTGTAATCGATTACTTGTGAAATTATTGTAACGTATGACTTGTATGTTGAATCATGTACGATCTTGGCTTATATGTTAGTTGATCCGAGATCCTTCGAGATACTCGATGGACTACCGGGTTTATATGTGCTCAAGTGTGAGAGTTTGACTACATTAGTGGTTGCTTTTGTACTTGTGCTCTTATAAATTGGACGGTTCTGTGACAACTGGTATCGGTGCAAGGTTCAACATTAACTTGTCATATATGTATTTAAAACAAAGGTTTTGTTTTACAAAAAATATAAGTGTGCCAGTGGTCATCTCCTTTATGCCCAATTAAGGACTCTTAGGTGGCTATTTAAGTACTGACTTGGGGGAATTGTTTGTTTCTATTTCGTTGTCCATACGGCGTGCTATTGTATGGGTGCCATCCGCTTGGATGGTAATGTATGGTTCATTTGCCTCTCTGCCATGGTAAGTGTGAGATGTGAGTGCATGATCGTCCAACTGACTGTCTAGGGGAGAGTTAGCTCTGGTTACTAGAATATTTACATGTATTCAACCATGTAGATACGAAGGTACTTAATTGTTGGTATATCTGTTGGGTAGTTTGGATGCCTTCGTATGTATGTCTAGGGATATATATATGGAGTGTGTCTTAGTTTACTACTTTCCTTGTGTGTTTCTTTTGGGGTTTTGGGCTGCAATGAATTTTCTACAGGTACACTAACAGCACAACGTGTAGACCGTCTAGTTACGATTATGAGAGAACGTGTGTATGCCACCGTCTATATCGTTAGAAAGCTTAATTTTTATAAGTTTGTGAGGACGTACAGAACGAGCATACATCATATTCACTCATGACATTACATTTTGCATTATTCCCTCCCTTATTATTCTTATCCCATTATATTGCTTACCTTGTATTAATCTCTCATTCCCGAACTGCAATTTGCAATAGATGGCTGCCCCCTGTGTTTCCTCTCAGGAGCAGCACCTTTTTGAACGAGTTTGGCACCCCTACTATGTTGTGGAGAGTGCTAAGCTTTGTGGGGTATCCTGAGGCACCACGCTACACCTGGCAGGAAGCAGAACCAGCGGGGACTATGAGATGGTATGATGTGCATGTGGTGGTGCCACGGCATGAGGGCAGATCGTTGTGGCGTGGTTGGTCTATCGATTCTGATGGGTAAAGTTCATGGGAAGGTGCCCAAGCTGCGGCTTTGGCGGTGCTGACAGACATTTGTTAGAACTTTGGTGATGAGTTGCTTGATGGACCAGCTGCATCTATCCCTCGTATTGCTCCCTCTACGGTAGAATGGAATCAGTCGGCGAGCAGTGCTTTGGTTAGAGGCCGTGGTGAGCGTGCAGAGAGATTGAGTTTATCCATGAGTGCAATGATGGCTGTCCTGAACATGTACCAGTCCTGGCAAGAGACCTATGCTAGTATTATGACCGCACTCCACTAGGCACTAGATGCGCAGCGGAAGGCTAAGAAGCGTGCTCGCAAGAATGGAAGAAAGATGAGGGAAGCTCAAGATGAGATTGATAGGTTGATGACTACCTTGGATAGTCGTCGCTGATAGTTTGTGCTTGCGGTACATGAGAGAGATCATAAATAGGATCAGATGATGCAGTTAGTCCGAGAGAAGGATGCTCTTCAGGATCATGTGGTACAGATGACTCGTGAGAGAGATGCAGCTCTTAGGTTGGCTGAGACCAGACGTTAGGGTTGGATGATGGCCAACTACAATGCCTTTCACAGAGAGAATGAGCTTTTGCAGCAGATTGAGGAAGGGCAAGTTGAGATCCATCATCTTAACAACATGCTGCACCCAATTCTTCATCCCATCCCAACATATCTTGAGGTAGGAGGACCGTAGGTGATTCTGGCTGATGATGAAGACATGGAGGTAGACGCAAATGCAAATGCAAATGCAGATGAAGATGAAGAGTTGGAGCCTATCGAGGTGCAGGGCGTGTCTGATGTAGACAGCGACCACTTCGATGAGTAGTTAGCTAGTGGTGCTAGTCCGTCTCTTTTGGGCCATTAATGTAATGAACTAGTAGCGTAGTAGTCTTCGGATGTACTCTTGCTTTATTGGCACTTGGCATGTTACTGGTACCGTAATCGCTCCCTTGCGGATGCTTATGTCATTTGGTGAACTTTAATGTTGACATGTTGGAATGCATGGCGTATGGCGTTAGTAATATAATTAATGGTGTTCGGTTGTGGGAATGAATTATTATGCCACTATTTTATTGTATGAATTTATGTTCTCTCCAGTAAATTTAGTTGGGCAAGTTATAATAATATTCACCTACATTTTCCAACATCATCAATAATTACTTGCCATTACCTTCTGCAGATGACGCGTACTTGCTCAGGTGCGGCCGATTTTGGCGCTAGTGGGAGTGGTGGTCATGACAACAAGGACCTACCACCACCTCCTCATCCCACTCCTGCTGAAATGATGGCTCAGCTGCATGCTACTTAGCAGTCAATGGGGGAAATCCTACGCAATTTGGTGCAAGATGTCGGCCGCGGAAGGGGAAGGGACCTACGCCAAGGGCCTGAGCATAATCAGTTCAGTGATTTCAAGGACTTCCTATACACCATTGAGGAGGCTGAAGAACCGCTACAAGCTAATGAGTGGCTTAACACCATTGAGCAGAAGTTCAGGTTGTTCAGAGTGACACAGCATTTGAAGGCAGAATATGCCTCCCACCAACTTCATGGTCCTATAGGAATCTGGTGGACTCACTATCTATCTACTCTCCCGGCCCATGCTTAGCTCACGTGGGATGAATTCAAGGTCACCTTTAGAGGTCATTATAGCCCCCCGGTTTGATGACAATGAAGGCTACAAAATTCATGAGGCTCACTCAGGGAACGAAGAGTTTAACATAATACTTGCAAGCTTTTAACAATCTCTCTAGGTATGCACCAGAGTTTGTTAACACTGATGCCAAGAAGATTGCTAGTTTTAAAAGGGGGTTTGGCCCAAAGCTGATGAAAACTTTGGCTAACAACAAGAGTGACACCTTCAATAAGTTCGTGAGTGATGCGCTCACGCAAGAGAACTAGAGCAACATCTATACCCTCTCCAAGAACCACAAGAGGGCTTATGAAGCCGGTTCCTCTCAACAGAAGGCTCCAATGGCTGTAAAAGCTCAGTACCGTCCGTCTACTCCGAAGTACCGTCCTCCACAGAAGAAAGCTCAAGCTAGCCCTGCTTAGAAAAGTTTCCATCGTGCTTATTCCATTGCACTACCGTCTAGGGGTCGTGCTGGGCAAGGCAATGTGAGGACTCCACCTAATAATCAAGCCTGCTTCAATTGCAACAAGGTCGGGCATTGGGCAAAGGAGTGCCCCTATCCCAAAAAGAATGCTAATCAGAAGGGAGCTGCTCTAGCACGTCTAGGCTATGTGCACTATACCACCATGGAGGAAATTCCCTCTGGAGAAATGGTTACCGCTGGTACGTTTCTAGTCAACACTCACCCTGCTGTTGTTCTCTTTGATTCTGGAGCTTCATATTCATTCATGAGCCCTAAATTTGCATCCAAGTATGATCTGAATGTTCATGTAGTAGACAAGACTAGGTATTGCATCAGTGCTGCTGGGAATAATATTTCCACTAATCAAATAGTGTAACACACTAAAATTTGCATCTTTTGAAAATAGGTATAAAATGATTTATTTCTGAAGTTTGTGCTCATAAAATATAGGAAAATAAATTTTTTTATTAAATTAAAATTCATCATAAGGTTTAGCAACATGTTTGAGCATACATGCCCTTGCATTTGATTTATTTGGTTGAGTGATTTTGATTGAAAATTTAAAATAGCTAAAATTGCTTTTGTAAATGAAAATGCCTTTGAAGTAAAAAAAGAAAGAAAAGAGAATTAGAAAATAAAAGAATTTAAAAGTTGTAAAATTTATTTTTAAAAACTTATCAAAATTTCTCATTTATGTTTGAATTGAAAAGGGTATTTGAAATCCTATTCAAATCGGATTTGGATTACATTTGAATTTGGTTTTTAAAAAACAAATTAGAAAAAGATTTGGAAAAAGAGAAAACCCTCTCTGCTCTCTCTCTCTTTTGGCCTGCATGGCCCGGTTTGCTTTTTCCCTCCGGCCCACGTGAGCGCGCAGGCCCAAGAAGCAGCACTCCCGTTTCCCGCCACCACTCGCGAAGGCCATCAAGCAGGCCGGCCTAGGCCGAGGCCGCGCAAACGCCCGATCCCCGCCTTGTTTCACTGATAGCCCGTCCCTGCGCCCTCCTTTCATTGACAGGTGGGACCCTGCTGTCAGGAGTATCTCCCACCTCCAGCTCACACTGGAGCCGGACTCCGCGCCGCCATCCGTGTCTGCCCCGTCCACGTCCCGCCCGATGGCATGAGCCCCAAGCCATGCTAGCCCCTTAAATAGCGAAGCCCTACGACCGAGCCTTCCCCACCAATTCCCAGCATGAGCCCTACGCTGCCAAGAACTCCAGCTTCATAGCCATCCCGAGCCACCGAGGTGAGGCCGACGTCACCGAGTCGATTAGCAGCTCCTCCATCCCAATAAGCACGTCCTAGAGCTTCTAGTATAGTTTCTGAACCTGTGCAACCCCTTTTCTTCCTCTTTTTCCTCCTGTGTTGCTCTACGCCGTGTAGCTGTCGCTCCACCACCGCCCGCCTTCTTAGCTCTGCAATAGCCGCTACAAGTCACATAATCGAGTTCGCCATGTGCCTATCCATCTCTCTGTGCCAAATCCGAGACTAATTAGAGCCCTGGGCGCTTTGTCAAATAGCTCCGGCGAGCAATCGAACGACGCCGGCGAAATCACCGCCGTCGGCCACTGTTCCGACAACCAGTTTTCCCTCTCACCCGCCGATCGAATCTCGGCCGTCCAAATCTAATCCGACGGCCCAAAAGCAAAGATACCCCTTCGTCCTGGTGTTTTTGCAAAAGAGCCCTTATAATTAGTTGAGACTTAACCCGCGGTCCATTGCGTCTTCCTAGATTACATTTTCTTCTTTGGAAAGCATAGTTTCTTTGGTTTAGATCCAAAATATGTTTTCGCTTATTTACAGATCTACCACTGATTTTTGTTTCAGCCATAACTTCTCTGTTTTAACTCCGATTTGATCCGTTCAACTTGTGTTAGGTTCGTAATTTCATAATCTACATGTTCATACTACTGTTAAGTATGTTTTCAACTTTTAAAATTCAAGGTTAGATCTAATCTAATATTTTAATAAAGGAAATCTTGTTTATTTCATATCTTCTACGTTTTAACTTCGTTTTAGCCCATTCAAGTTGCGTTAGATTCATAGCGACGAGATCTACGCGTTAGTAACAGTGTTTCTCATGTCACTAATACTATAATTTCATGGTTTAAATCATATCTTAATTAATAATTATGCAACTGGATTTTATAAATAAAATATGATTTATTTTACTTTAGTTTTACAAATCAAATATCAATTTGACTTAATACAATTTATATATAAGCTTTTATATAGTTAAAACACATGAAGCTTATAGTTTTATATTTTCACTTATGAGCAGATCTTTCGGTAGATGTATCTTTTTCACCGTAGCTCCGATTAGCGTGCTTTTCGCGTCTGTGTGTTCGTAGCGATTTGTTTTACAAACTTTTCATCTTGATTTTATGTTTGGTGTACTGTTCTAATTTAGATCTATTGTTTGCTTCGTGTATGATTGCATGGATGCTTGTGTGGTGCTTTATTACTGTTGTCCTATACACCTTTAATCATTTAATTCATACTACATGTGTCTACCTTGACTGCCACTAATGATTTCCTAGTACCTTGTTACCTTGTACCTTGATTCCTTTGGGTTATTACATTGGGTAGTATGATGCTAGTGCTCAACCAAAACCATGATCTTGTAACTTGACTAATGGTATATGCAATAAACACTAAAAGATGTTTTTAGCAACATGGAACAAGTGGGCTAGAGCATTGGGGTATTTTATGGTGCTCTAGATTCCTCTCCCTAAGGACTTATCTGTAAGTGATCATCTAGGATTTACAGTATAGCTGTGAGGGATATATGGCTCTGGCTTTAGCTTAGTATGAAGACCTTTTCTAGCTTGTTAGAGGTTACCTTTATGGCGCATGAGGGGGCTCCGGTTTGTATGATCTCTGTCTGCCAAGAGTGTGCACTTTGGTTTCTTTATATTTTCTTAGTCACTCCTTGGAGGGTGGTTCATGCTTACTGATGGTAAAACCTTAGCGGCCCTAACTTATTAGACGAACCTTTGAAAGGCTTCATAGTGAACCCTGCCGACCTTGCTTGGAAGTGGGTCAAGAGATTAGCTACCTCGGGCAAAAGGGTAAATCACGACTCACAGTGAAAGTGTACAACCTCTGTAGAGTGTAAAACTGGTATATCAGTTGTGCTCACGGTCACGAGCGGCCTTGGAACCCTTATGGAATAGATGATCACTAATGGTTAATGATGATGAACATGGATGATACTTATGATGAAGATGTTCATTAATGATTACTGTTTATGCTATTCATTATTCATGTTTACCTGATCATGTGTTTATGGGCTTGTGATAAACTTGTTGCCACCCAATTGCTAAAAGATGACTCATTAAAATCTAACCGCAATTAAACCCGTGTCAGCTTTTTGAGCCTCATGAACCCCATGTTATATTTGTTGAGTACGACATGTACTTACGCTTGCTTTACTTTTTAAATCTTTGGAAAAATCCCGGATGGGTACTAGATTGCTAGAGTTTGGAGAAAATAGGCTTGTGATCAACCAGTCAGTTGTCCCTATGGATTTGGAGTACTTGCCTGAAGATCGGAGTTGTATTTCCGTTGTCTATACTCTGAGGTTATAATCTTTATACTAATATGCTATGTATTTAAGCATTGTCTATTGATATTACCTTTATTTGTAGCTATATGTGAGATTTGACTTCCTGGGCTCACATATGGTGCGTATCTGGTTTTGTTCTTAAAATTGGGTGCTACAAAGTGGTATCAGAGCAATACTAACTGTAGGACGCAAACCTAGTAGAAACTGGTCGATCTAAGGTTTAGATTTTGCTACAAAAACCCTTGATCTATGAACCTTGATATTTTCTTCTCTACTATATCTCTACCTTTGCTATTCATCTCTACCTTGGTGCTTATTTTTAAGTCTTTGACTCATCTTCACTCCTTGATTTGATATGCTCTTAGAACTGTTCCTCACCCCCTTCTTGCGTAATCTGAAGACGAGTCTTAGGATTGTTACCCTCAGTACAATGAGAACGATAGTCTCGCAAGTTGAGTCAATGAGTGAATTTTGCACCTTTAGTGTTTTGTTGAATTGTCATTATGTTTTTGCTTGTTTTGAATTTTGTAATGATTGCAATGATCTTGTTGGGTGTTCCCACAACTTCATTTAGTTTATAGGCCTAAGGTATAAGGATTAATGAAATAAATAGTTGGGTTATGGTTTTCTTCTGTTCTCCCTATCCTGTCGTTTCAGAGCAGTTTACACTCTTCGGCTTATATCTCTAATCTTGGACAATCAAAAATCATGAGAAAATTATAGACAATAGTAGACTTCAATATCTTTCTCTGAGCGCAAGAATCAGCCTGATAGCTATTTTGGTTATGGAGATGCAAAAATCACAAAGTGATGCATCTGTGCTGTTTGGAATTTGGAACAGTTCTCTTGTGCACTATTTTAGACCAGGTTAACTGCCGAATTTGGAAAAGTGTTCTATAAGGAAGTTGTGGATAATTTTATAATGTTGCCAACGGTATAAACTACAACTTCATTGGATTAACAGAATGAGAGTTACAGCCGTTTTATGACGCTGCTGTTTTTCTGCTCGTGAGACATTCCAGATTTCTTGTTCTTACCCATACATAGGGTATCGTTGGGATGTCAGGATGTCCTTATGCTAGTTAAACCATCTATAAGGAGGTGCAAGCTATGCTTGGTGTCCCCTAGTTTATATCTTTCTTAAGGGGGTAGCCAAGTTGAAGATTTTTCAAGATGAAATGTCCTACTTTCTAGTTTACGCAGCGGAAGCGTGGTGGTACCCAAAGATGTGAGAGAAACTTAGGGTCTCAATGAGTTTTGATTAAAGGTTCAAGGGAGGCTTATCCAAGATCATCAAGATTTTAGTAGAGCTACTGGAGAAGCTTTTAAGTTAGTTTGGATGAATAGACCTCAGCTAAGTGTTTGAAGGAGTCCGAGAAGAGGTTGGAGTAAAATCTATGCATTAGCTTTGTTAGATCAGGACAAGAGCTTCATATCTACAATGATGCACCTTGTCAGGGTGTGGAATTTGTTCTTATATGAGAAGAAAAGTAGTGGCTTGTTCATTAAGTCAACTAAGGAAGTGTGAGTTGAACTACCTAGCATGTTATCTGGAGTTATCCATTATGGAGCAAGGAAGTAATATTTTCTTGGAAGTAAAAGTGACATATAGGAGGGTTACAAGAATCTACAGGACATCTTCACTAAGTTGGTCTTGAGCTTGTGTTATCCTTGTTGGAATGAGATTGATTATGACTTGGAAAAGTGCTAACACCTGGAGGAGTAAAAGTCGCGACCGATGCCCTTAGCAACCGAGAATTGTGCTAAGAAGGTTCGGATGACACCAAGGACTAAGAATTGTATTTTAAGTTTGAGCAACTTGACCGGAATCATTAATGTTTTGAAGAATGGTGGTAGATTCTCCTTCTGACCAAGAGATTCATAAGGTTTCGTTAGAAGGTGAATATTTTAAGAAAAAGGAATTGATATTATGGACTAAAAAGGAAAGGTGGCCTAGTGATTGGAGATACCTGAGAGTTGTTCAATGTGCCTGTTATAATCTTGGAATTGGTAGAGCAAGATATTTGGAGTAAGGTCAACAGGTATGCAAAGTAAAGTGGATCCTTATCAAGACGATGGAACTACACGAGGAAGTAAAGAAGAATCCAAAGACGAAGTATCCCTCTTTCCTATTCGACGTCTTCCGAATCTCGGGGACCAGATTCATCTTATGGGGGGTAGAATTGTAACACCCTAAAATTTGCCTCTTTTGAAAATAGGTATAAAATGATTTATTTCTGAAGTTTGTGCTCATAAAATATAGGAAAATAAATTTTTTTATTAAATTAAAATTCATCATAAGGTTTTGTAACATGTTTGAGCATACATGCCCTTGCATTTGATTTATTTGGTTGAGTGGTTTTGATTGAAAATTTAAAATAGTTAAAATTGCTTTTGTAAATGAAAATGCCTTTGAAGTAAAAGAAAAGAAAGAAAATAGAATTAGAAAATAAAAGAATTTAAAAGTTATAAAATTTATTTTTGAAAACTTATCAAAAATTCTCATTTATGTTTGAATTGAAAAGGGTATTTGAAATCCAATTCAAATCAGATTTGGTATACATTTGAATTTGGTTTTTAAAAAAACAAATTAGAAAAAGATTTGGAAAAAAAAAGAGAAAACCCTCTCTCCTCCTCCTCTCTCTCTCTCTCTCTTTCGGCCTGCATGGCCCGGTTTGCTTTTTCCCACCGGCCCACGTTAGCGTGCAGGCCCAAGCAGCAGCGCTCCCATTTCCAGCCTCCACTCGCGAAGGCCAGCAAGCTGGCTGGCCCTGGCCGAGGCCGCGCAAACGCCCGATCCCCACCTTGTTTCGCTGACAGCCCATCCCCACGCCCTCCTTTCATTGATAGGTGGGACCTCGCTGTCAGGAGTATCTCCCACCTATAACTCGCACTGGAGCCGGACTCCGCGCTGCCATCCGTGTTCGCCCCGTCCACGTCCCGCCCGATGGCGTGAGCCCCAAGCCGTGCCAGCCCCTTAAATAGCAAAGCCCTGCGACCGAGCCTTCCCGACCAATTCCCAGCGCGAGCCCTATGCTGCCAGGAACTCTAGCTTCACAGCCATCCTGAGCTGCCGAGGTGAGGCCGATGTCACCGAGTCGATTAGCAGCTCCTCCATCACGGTAAGCACATCCTAGAGCTTCTAGTCAAGGTTCCGAACCTGTGCAACCCCTTTTCTTCCTCTTTTTCCTCCTATGTTGCTCTGCGCCGTGTAGCCATCGCTCCACCGCTGCCCGCCTTCTTAGCTCTGCAATAGCCGCTGCAAGTCACATAATCGAGTTCGCCATGTTTCTATCCATCTCTCTGTGCCAAATCCGAGATGAATTAGAGCCCTGGGCACTTTGTCAAATAGCTCCGGCGTTCATAGCAACGAGATCTACGCGTTAGTAACAATGTTTATCATGTCACTAATACTGGAATTTCATGGTTTAAATCATATCTTGATTAATAATTATGCAACTGGATTTTATAAATAAAATATGATTTGTTTTACTTTAGTTTTATAAATCAAATCTCAATTTGACTTAATTCAATTTATATATAAGCTTTTATATAGTTAAAACACATGAAGCCTATAGTTTTATATTTTCTCTTATGAGCAGATCTTTTGGTAGATGTATCTTTTTCACCGTAGCTCCGATTAGCGTGCTTTTCGCATCTGTGTGTTCGTAGCGATTCGTTTTACAAACTTTTCATCTTGATTTTATGTTTGGTGTACTATTCTAATTTAGATCTATTGTTTGCTTCGTGTATGATTGCATGGATGCTTGTGTGGTGCTTTATTACTGTTGTCCTATACACCTTTAATCATTTAATTCATACTACATGTGTCTACCTTGATTGCCACTAATGATTTCCTAGTACCTTGTTACCTTGTACCTTGATTCCTTTGGGTTATTACATTGGGTAGTATGATGCTATTGCTCAACCAAAACCATGATCTTGTAACTTGACTAATGGTATATGCAATAAACCCTAAAAGATGTTTTTAGCAACATGGAACAAGTGTGCTAGAGCATTGGGGTATTTTATGGTGCTCTAGATTCCTCTCCCTAAGGACTTATCTATAAGTGATCATCCGGGACTTACAGTATAGCTATGAGGGCTATATGGCTCTGGCTTTAGCTCAGTATGAGGACCTTTTCTAGCTTGTTAGAGGTTACCTTTATGGCGCAAGAGGGGGTTCCGGTTTGTATGATCTCGGCCTACCAAGAGTGTGCACTTTTGTTTCTTTGTATTTTGTTAGTCACTCCTTGGAGGGTGGTTCATGCTTACTGATGGGGAAACCTTAGCGGCCCTAACTTGTTACGAAACTTTCAAAGGCTTCATAGTGAACCCTACCGACCTTCCTTGTAAGTGGGTCAAGAGATTAGCTACCTCGGGCGAAAGGGTAAATCACGACTCACAGTGAATGTGTACAACCTCTGTAGAGTGTAAGACTGGTATATTAGCCGTGCTCACGGTCACGAGCGGCCTTGGAACCCTTACAGAATAGATGATCACTAATGGTTAATGATGATGAACATGGATGATACTGATGATGAAGATGTTCATAAATGATTACTGTTTATGCTATTCATTATTCATGTTTACCTGATCATATGTTTATGGGCTTGTGATAAACTTGTTGCCACCCAATTGCTAAAAGATGACTCATTAAAATCTAACCGCAGTTAAAACCGTGTCAGCTTTTTGAGCCTCATGAACCCCATGTTATATTTGTTGAGTACGACATGTACTTACGCTTGCTTTACTTTTTAAATCTTTGGAAAAATCCCGGATGGGTACCAGATTGCTAGAGTTTGGAGGAAATAGGCTTGTGATCAACCAGTCAGTTGTCCCTGTGGATTTGGAGTACTCTCCTAAAGATCAGAGTTGTCTTTTCGCTGTCTATACTCTGAGGTTATAATCTTTATACTAATATGCTATGTATTTAAGCATTGTCTATTGATATTACCTTTATTTATAGCTATATGTGAGATTTGACTTCCTGGGCTCACATATGGTGCGTATCTGGTTTTGTTCTTAAAACCGGGTGCTAGAAATAGTTAGAAATGTCTATATTGTGATAAGTGATCGGGAGTACATAGCAAATTTAGTGATACTATCTGAGTTAGAAATAGATGTGATTCTGGGGATGAATTGGATGAAGAACCTTGGTGTTCTTATTGATACCTCAACTGGAACCATTATGTTGAGAGAACCCCAGACCAACAATGCATTTTTAGTACCTCTTCCTAGAGAAGTTGAAGTGTAGAATACCTCCAATGCTATTCAACCTTTGACGGTAGACCAGATTTCCGTAGTATGTGAATTTCTTGATGTCTTCCCCGATGATCTACCTGGATTGCCTCCAGATTGGGACATAGAGTTTAAGATAGAATTGCTGCCTGGAACAACACCTATTTCCCAAAGGCCATACAAAATGCCGCCTAATGAGCTTGTAGAACTGAAGATTCAACTACAAGAATTATTAGAAAAGGGTCTTATTCGCTGTTGACGGTAGTTATGGTACAATTTTAACCATCAACTAATCATGAAAAAGGGTATAAAAGGAATCACCAACATAGAATAGGGTTTAAACTAATAGAATTCCATGAGTATTGGTGAATCTATATTTTGCAGGAAGTAAATAGGAAAAGAGCCAAAGAAGAGCCACATGTCGGGCTAAAAATCATATTCCACCGTGAAACCAAGTTGAGAAGAATCTAGAAAACACAAGAAGGAAGCCACTGAAGGTGGGGCCCACCTGGCATTGGCTAGGGTCGGCCGACCCCACCCTAGGTCGGCCGACCCTGGGGCCCACCTATCATGCTCCCGCTTCTATGTCGGTTCTTCCACCGCCTTAGGGTTTGCATCTTCGCCGTTGTCGGGGAACATGGTTGCTGAGTTAAATTTGAGCCTATCTTAACCTTGTATTATACTTTTATCTTTTATTACCTTCTTATTTTCCTTTTTCATCCTTATGGATGCTATAGATTCCACCCCCATATACCAATATGCTGCACCCACAAGCACCAGCCATAGGCCAAAAGAGTCATCAAAACCTATCCTAACACCTGCCTATGAACTACGCCCGTGTTTGGTTGCATTGGTCCAGAACCAATCCTTTTCAGGAAAGGTAGACGAAAATCCTTACCTTCACCTACAACAGTTCAAGCAGACCTGTGACTGCCTCCATATAGAGGGCATGTCCGATGAGACCTTAAGATGGAAGCTTTTTCCTTTCTCTTTGAAAGGGAGAGCTAAAATTTGGTATAATGGAACCGTAGAGAAAAAGTAGAGAGACTGGGGAACTTTATGTTCTAGCTTTTGCATGGAATTCTTTCCCATCTCTAAAGTAATCAGCCTTAGAGCCAAGGTCCTATCTTTTAAACAAGAAGATAATGAATCTCTGGCCATATCCTGGGAACGTTTTAACTCTCTTATAGACTCTGGTCCAGATTTAGCCATACAAGACCCCATTCTTCTTCAACACTTCTATATGGGTCTTAAAAAGAAAACATCAAAGTTTCTTAATGTAGCTTTAGGAGGATCATTCTTGCATATTTTGGCCACGAAAGCAAGAAAAATCTTAGACAAAATTCTAGCAGATAAACCTGAAGAACCACCGGAAGAGAATCCTTTAGAGGAAGAATCTCAGATAGCTGAACCTGAACTTTTGCCATATCCACCACAAACTTCAGCAGTCCCAATTTCTGAGCCACTGGAAAAGGAGGAAACTTCAATTTCGGATTTTATGCTTGATTTTGAAGATGAACTTTTTACCGAATATGGAAATACCTCTAATTACTACTCGATAAAGAAGCCTCAGGAGTCTAAGAAATCATCACTCCAAAAAGAACCTTTAGACAGTTCTGAGAAAGCTTTCCTTAAAAGGACTACGAAAGAGTTAGTATCCATTATAAGCAATGAGTGGTTAGAAGAATCAGAGCTTTCCGCTGATGTGATCCGCTTGGACTCGCCTTCTATCTCAATTCATTGTCAAATTCATAGAGACCCTTTTGAAGCCCTTTATAATCTAGTTGTGGGTGTTAATATCATGGCTGCATCATTTTCTCATGATTTATTAAAACACATGCCATTAACCCCAACAACAAAACTATTGAAAAGCCCTTCAGGACACATTGTCACAAGTTTGGAAATTTTGTATATGCTCCCTATCCAGGTAAAAAGCACCATGGTTCATTTAAGCTTTTATATCTTTGATATCATGGAGTTTGACCTGTTGATAGGCCAACCAATTCAAATGCTTATTCAAGAAGGAGAAATAGGGAAATTAAATACTCATCTTGGGAAAAACTTCAAACTCCCTTTGTCCATTACTCATTCTTTAAATGCTAAGATTGAGCCATGTCCTGAGTCTGATCCAATTAGAGAGGATAAGGTAGCATCTCTTGATCACTTAATAGAACCCAATCTTGAAGAAGATGCTGAGTTCTTCATCGAGGAAGAAGACGATAATCCACTAGAACCCGAACCTCTCGATGAATTACTAGAGCCACTTAAACCTCCCATTGAGCTCAAACCTCTGCCTGTTGGTCTTAGATATGCTTTTCTTAATAATGATCAAGAATCTCCTGTGATCATAAGTGATAAGCTCTCTCAAGAAGAAACCCTTTGCTTGATAACTGTCTTAGAAAAGCATCGCTCAACTTTTGGCTACTCACTTCAAGACTTGAAAGGAATCAGTCCTGTTCTTCGCACCCATTGCATCCCTATAGATCCAGACATTAACCTTCTAGGGAGCCCCAGCGTAGGCTTAATAATGCGATGAGAGAGGTTGTTAAGAAAGAGGTCTTAAAACTCTTGCATGGTGGGATCATCTATCCTGTGCCGCATAGTGAGTGGGTAAGCCCTGTTCAAGTTGTTCCTAAAAAGGGAGGCATGATTGTTGTTAAAAATGACAAGAACGAATTAATCCCCCAAAGAACCGTCACTGGATGGCGGATGTGCATAGATTATAGAAAGCTTAACAAGGCAACAAAGAAAGGTCACTTCCCGTTGCCCTTCATTGATGAAATGTTATAGCGACTAGCAAACCACTCTTTCTTCTATTTTCTTGATGGGTATTCAGGATATCACCAAATCCCGATCCATTCTGATGACCAAAGAAAAACCACCTTTACATGTCCATATGGAACTTATCCTTAACATAGAATGTCTTTTGGACTGTGTAATGCTCCAGCTTCTTTCCAAAGATGCATGCTGTCTATATTTTCTGATATGATTGAAGAAATCATGGAAGTTTTCATGAATGACTTTTCTATTTATGGAAAAACTTTTGATGATTGCCTTGAAAATTTAGACAAGGTTTTGCAAAGATATGAAGAAAAGCACTTAGTCCTTAATTGGGAAAATGTCATTTTATGGTTAGAGAAGGAATAGTGCTTGGACACTTAGTGTCTGAAAGGGGGATAGAGGTAGACAGAGCTAAAATTGAAGTAATTGAACAGTTACCTCCACCCATAAATGTTAGAGGGATTAGAAGTTTCCTTGGCCATGCAGGTTTTTATCACCGATTCATAAAAGATTTTTCACATATTGCTAAACCACTTACAAATCTTTTGGCCAAGGATGTTCCCTTTGAATTTGATGATGCATGCTTGAAATCTTTTAACATTCTTAAGAGAGCACTCATCTCTGCACCAATCATTCAACCCCCTGATTGGTCTTTGCCTTTTGAAATTATGTGTGATGCTAGTGATTATGTTGTGGGGGCAGTATTGGGACAAACAAAAGATAGAAAGCATCATGCAATTGCTTATGCTAGCAAAACTTCGATAGGACCACAACTTAATTATGCAACAACTAAAAAAGAACTCATGGCTGTTGTTTTTTCTATTGATAAGTTTAGATCTTACTTAACAGGAGCAAAGGTAATTGTTTATACTGATCCTGCTGCTTTAAAATACCTGCTCACTAAGAAAGATGCTAAACCTAGATTAATAAGATGGATTTTGCTACTCCAAGAATTTGACTTAGAAATAAAAGATAAAAAGGGAGTAGAAAATTCTATTGCCGATCACTTGTCTAGAATGCATTTTGAGAAATTGCAGGAGCTACCCATCAATGATTCGTTGCGGGACGACATGCTCTATCGGATCACCCGATCTGACCCCTGGTACACAAATATTGTTAATTTTATGGTTGTAGGATATGTACCACTAGGGGAGAATAAAAGAAAGTTGATTTATGAGAGTCGTCACCACATATGGGATGAATCATACCTCTTCAGAGTTTGTTCAGATGGACTCCTCAGAAGGTGTGTACCAGCTGAAGAAGGAATCAAGATCATTGAAAGATGCCATTCATCACCATATGGAGGTCATTATGGGGCATTTCGTACTCATGCAAAGATCTGGCAAAGTGGATTTTTTCAAGCCAACCATGTATGATGACATGAGGGATTTCATCCGAAGGTGTGGATCATGTCAGAGGCACGGGAACATCAATTCAAGAGATGCCATGCCACTCACCAACAACCTCTATATTGAGCTCGATGTCTGGGGTATTGATTACATGAGACCATTTCCAAAGTCAAAGAACTGTAGTACATCTTAGTGGTAGTGGACTATGTTTCCAAATGGGTTGAAGCCATGCCATGCAGATCTGCTGACTCTAGAAGCTCCAAGAGGATGTTCGAAGAAACAATTTTTCTTAGGTTTGGTGTTCCGAGAATGGTGATAAGTGATGGAGGATCTCACTTCATTGACAAAGGCTTCCAATAGTATTTGTCAAGACATGGAATCCGTCATAATGTTGCCACTCCATATCATCCTCAGACAAGTGGCCAGGAAAAATCATCAAATAAGCAAATCAAGAATATTCTTCAGAAAACAGTTAATGAAATAGGAGCAGGATGGAAGGATAGATTACCAGACGCATTGTGGGCATATAGAACAGCCTACAAAACACCGATTGGAATGTCACCATATCAACTTGTCTATGGGAAGACTTGTCACCTACCAGTTGAACTAGAATTCAAAGCTCATTGGGCTATTAGAAGATGGAATATGGATTTGGAAGTTGCAGGAATAAAATGAAAGATGCAACTCTCCGAGCTTGACGAATGGCGAGAAAAAGCAAATCACAATTCCAAGATTTACATGGAGAGAACCAAAATACGATAAGAGGATAAAGAAGAAAGACTTCGCACCCGAAGACAAGGTATTACTTTTTAATTCCAGGGTGAAATTATTTGGGCATGGAAAACTTCAAAGCAAATGGGAAGGACCATTCAAAGTCATAAGCACTTCATCGCATGGAGCGGTAACACTTCAAAACAACGAAGGTACGTTATTCAAGGTAAATGGTCACTGTCTCAAACTCTTTTTAGAGCCCAATAAAGGTCCTGACGAATTAGATATAATAGAATTTATCATTTTACCTACTTGTGGGCCTATACCCCCCTCTTTTCGATCCGCGAAGCGGAATTAGGTTTTTTGAGATTAGAATTACGTTAGAAGGCAACACGAAAAAGGGCCCCATAACTTGGCACTGTGCCAGGTCGGCTGACCCAGCCCAGTACCGCCTCGCCACCGCCTTTTTGCTTCGTCATAGATTCGATCATTCGCCACCATGATAAGCCATTAGGGTTGGATTTCGACCCCTGATGCAAGTTGAACCCCCCTATATAAACACCCCCCGCTGGCCTTCCATCTCATCCCATCAAAGCCTTCCTCTCTTTCTACATAGGAGCTCTCCTCCTCTCAGAACTCCCATGGCTGACAAGCACATCATCCCCTACGGAATGGATCTCAACCAACCACCTACAGTAGATAACTCTCTAGCCATCGTCCCTGCTTGTCAGTGTTTTGAACCACCAGCTAGTAAGTCTCTGGTGATTGCGTGTCAAGGCCTGGATGGTGTGCAAGAGGACACGATGATGTATACAGGTTTGGGCAGAATGTCCCTACGTCCAGTGTTGGGCTGCTCGTGTTACTTGCGCTGGGTTTGCAGTAGGGGTTACAAATGGGCGAGAGAGGAACCAGGGTCCCAAGTCTCGGTGAAGAGGAGCTCATGAGCCTGGTCTCATGAAGGTGCATATTTATATGCCTCCTCTCAAGGCGTCCCATCCTTTATTTCATAGGTCAAGAGGCGAGTCAGGTTACATAGAGAGAGGAAAAGAAGAAAGAGAAGATCATGTGATGAAGGGGTCATTATCCATCCTTGTCCCTGGGTGAATCCGGCCAACCCCTATGGCACTATTGATGATGTAGGAGGCAGTGCCATATCGCTGTCTTGTTCATCACTATTGCCACATCGATGCCCCTTGCAGCCGGTTATGGTCCTCTATCCTTTTTGCAGACGAACGCCCTTGTCAGTTGAATTCGTATCAAGAGTAGGTATAACAGCAGCGCACTATGGCGCTTTGGGTCTACGACATGGCTTGTGACTTGCACAGGTCACATCTTGGTGTTCCCACGTCGCTTGAAGCTCAAAGTTGTCCCCCCAAGGAGTCATGGGCTCTGGCCGTGGGCTCCTATCCTAGGGGCTGAACGCTCGCCCAACACCGAGGGGAGTGGAGCTTCCGCCTTAAAGGTCGGGCGAGGCGAAGGATTTCCATGGGGTTTGGCAAGATGGTGTCTGCTCCTCCTAGGGTCGGGTGAGATGGGAGTTCGTCTGAAGGGTCAGTAGCACGGTGGCTCTTGCTGGTTTGGGCCAGTCTAGAGGATGGCATATCCCTGAGCCTGAGCCAGATTGTTGTCTGGGCCCTAACCGTCGCTTGGCCCGGCATTCTTGGAGGTCATATTTATTCATCCCTGACAGTAGCCCCCAAGCCTTTGGAGGGGCAGGATGCTCCTTTAGAGGCTTATCTTCCATTTTTCTAGACTGGGCCAACCGTCCGGGGATGCGGAGCGCCTATGTTATGGCGTCGTGGCGTTCCGTCCCACCCGATTTGTCGACGGTTCACCGATTTAGACGTAGACCGCCAGAAAGGTTGTGTGACCATGTGCTCAGGTCTTTTTGTGATGTCAAGCCCTCAGGCCTCCATACGGGGCAGAGGTCCGACCGAGAGGTTGCTTCGTCTTGTGCTTGCTTCCCTCGTGCATTTCTTTGTGGGACGGAGGGCGGGAGCCACGCTAGGTTTTCCTCGTTGGGCGAAGTCTAGGGCTCTTTGAGCTTCTTGCGGGTTAGTTTGAGTGGAGCCCCGATTCTCTTTCGGGAAGATTTGGTGGGGGTCGGCTGGCGTTCGACTCCAAATTTCGCGACGGCCGCCCCATATAGTTCCCGAAGCCGTTCGACCGACTTCGGGGGCTCGCTGCCTCTCTTCGGGAGAAACCATGGGCCGAGCTATGTCGAGACTCAAATGTGGGCTCGGATGTCCTCAACGTTCCGCATGTCCTAGCATAGGCCGCTAGCAGGCCCATCCTTGCCCACCCCTTGCTCTGTGAATGCCCCAAGCGACGGTCGAACCCATCGATGGGGCTGCCTTCAAACTTGCAGTCTTTAATGGGCCATGGGGGCACCGGGAGCCCTGTATCCCTTTCTTACCTCGGCAGGACCATTCTTGCTGCGGAAGGATTGTGCTCCTATCGCGACTATCGAGGTGGCAGGCTGGGTTCTCACGCATTAAGTGGAGTGGCGATGGGACACAGGGAGCACGAGGATCTAGGTGGACGTTTTCGCTCCCTCATTTCCCTCATCCCTACAAAACTAAGAGGTCAGTTCCTCGAGTTCTTCACGTGTCTGCCCACTCACCTTCCACCGCCGCCTCACCACCGTCGAGCCCTCAATCGGCTACTCTCGCGCCCCTCTGCCCTCGCGACCCTTTTTCCTCTCGTCCCCACATGCCATGGAGCTGTGGTGTTGTTCGGAGTGTGACCTTGAGTGGCTTGAAGATCTCATTTGCCGCGGCCTCCTCTGTCCACATTCCGTCGTGGAAGAGTGGCTGTCGACCGATGGCGAGGATTTTCCACGTCCACCCAAGGGGTACATGGTCTTGTTTCTGCATTTCCATGAGCGTGGATTTGCTTTTCCTCCCCACCGTTTCTTCGTCGGGCTCCTTCACCAGTATAAGATTGAGCTTCAGCATCTGACCCCTAATGGGATCAACACCACACGGGCTTCATCATGCTTTGCAAGGGATATTTGGGGATCAAGCCATGTCTCGACTTATGGAGGTACTTCTTCATGGTCGATCTTCAGAAGAGGAAGGCTCTCGGCACTGAGCGGTCGAAGGTGGTGATGCCGATGGGGTGCGCTGGTATCCACCTCTGAAACCAGCAGGCGAAGGAATATGTCCCCATGAGGCTTTCTACCTTAAACAAGGGGTGGCATTCCCTATGGTTCTACCTAAAGAACTCCATTGACCCCTCACTGCTAGGGCACGTCCTGCTGGAGTTCATCGGCCATGTGATCGGGGTGCCGCCCAAGACGTGAGTGAAGTGGGGGGTCATGGACAAGGAGAAGCGGAGGATCAGTGACCACGTCGTGGCCATTCAAATCCTGTGGGAATGAGGCCTATGTGGGTCAGGCATCATTAGCGCGTATCATGCCCAAAGGGTGGCGCCGCTAATGGCACGCACATTTCCTCTGCATAGGATGGTGCCGGTGGTGGCATTGGAGGGGATAACGATGTCCTAGGAGCCGCTGGAGCGTTCGAAGATTGTCCTACATGTCAAGGATGCCATGGAGTCCATGAAGGATTCCACCGGCGTGATGCAGGAGTACATGTTCCTAGTGTTGGGGTTTCCCCCGATGTGGCTGGAGCCTGGCTTCGTGGAGTTTGTAAGTATACGTCTCCTTCCAGGCACCTCCCTGCGTCTTAAGTCCTACGCTAACCCTCCTTGTTCGTGCGGTCCCTTCCTTCAGCTGCAGGACCTTGTCCTCTCCGAGTGCCCGGCTGCACTGCCAAGGAGCGAGGCGGAGAGGGCGGCAAACTGTGCTCGGAAGGCCAAGGAGGAGAGGAAGAGGAAGAAGGCGGAGAAGGCGCATGCGCGGGACTGTGCAGAGGACACCGACACTGATGACAACAGTGATGATGATGACGAGGGGGCTGAGGCAGTTGGAGTCGGCTCGGTTGGAGGTGGGAGTGGGGTTGCTCCCACCCTCGCGGATGTTGGTTGTGCGGGGGTGCCTTCGGCAGGCGTTCCGGAGACGAGTCGCGCATCCCCGGTGGTACCCTTGGGCCAGAGGGCGGAGGAGCATGCTATTCAAGCACCTGACCTGGGCAACATGGGCCATACTATGTCGTTGAGTCCCTCTACATCATCGAGAGGCCAAAAGCGACCTGACCTAGATGAGGCATCGCCGGGGCCAGCTGCGCGTCGATCGAGGTGCCCTTTGCCGATGGCCTCCAGGTGCATCCTCGTCATTCATTACCTTTAGTCTGGCCTCGTTTCGAGATTTTGACGGTCTTGCTCCCATTCACAGCGCTGGCCATGATGCCTCTGTCCTTGGGATGGCGCCAAGAAAGGCCCTCGTCCTCTGGTCAGCGCCGTCGCCGCGGGGAGTCGCCTCCGAATTTTGCAGTGGCGGAATGGTGCTACCACTTGATGCGGGTGGTGCACCATCGGAGGCGGCGACTGTCGGAGCTACAGTGTCCACGTCGGTGGGCGAGGTTAGAGGAGGGGGGATACAAGAGGCGTTGACCACCAAGGTCATTGTGCCCATGTCACTAGGCTCGGTGGGGGCAGAGGATGCGATGTGTGGTGTGCCAACACCGCTGGCTCTATCGGGCGCCGCTTCATCCCTACCATCGGATGTGGGCACGGTCGGGCAGGATGAGGGGGGCACATCTGCGGTGCTCCCGACGGCCCTAGGGGCGGAGGAATGCCTGGCCTCCGGGCTAATGGCCCCGGTCACACCTAGCAGGGACGCCAAGGTCGTCTCGAGTCTTGGGCAGCCATCAGTGCCCACGGTAGGGGCAAGGACATTGTAGGCCCCCCTACCGGAAACTGCCAGCCCAAGCTGGGGTGGTCCCTGAGTCGTGTTGGCTGATCCCCAGGACCTTGCTGGTGTGCCCTTTGTTTTGGACGATCCTATGGAGGAGGAGGAATGGACGAAGTTCCATTCTCGCATGGATGGCGTGGCGAACGCTCTCCAAACTTTACTGGCGGATTTCCACGGGGGCGCCGATCCCTATCGGGTAAGTGTTCCCTGTTCGTTTTAGGGTGTCATCGCCTGCTTCCGGTTGTGTTATTCAGCTTCTTTTTTTTATTGCAGTCACTGATGAGACGGAGTCAGGGGAAATCTGTCTTCCTCCATCACCAAAAGGAGGCTTGGGACCGCTTGATTGCAGAGGTGGCCTCTTCCCGTCATGCCGCAGAGACTGCCGAGGAAGCACTCGCGGCCTCATTGGAGCAGTCTCGGGTGGCGGTGGAGAAGGTTGCCTAGATTGAGGAGGAGAAAGGCAAGCTGGCCTAGGAGGTGGGCGTCTCTCACCAGAAGATTTTGGATCTCTTGGCTAAGGTCGAGAGGGAGAGAGATGCGAGGTTGGCGTCCGAGGACAAGATCAGCCAGGCCGCCACGACCATCGAGCGTCTACGCGAGGAGAGGGACATGTCCCACGAGAGGGAGGGGAGGCTACGTAAGGAACGTGATGAGGCCCATCGGCAAGTTGGCGTCCTCCAGCGGGAGTTGGACAAAGAGACGGTTCAGAAGGTGGATGCTGAAAACACCATCATGGGGCTCGCTGCTGACCTGTCCCAGGAGGAGGGAAAGGTGAAAACTCTAGAGGGGGAGATGTCCTAGTATCCTAACCTTCATGCCACCGCCCTTCATGTTTGTGACACCCTCGGGATGCCTCACCCCCCCCAAACCTGGTGTGGTTTTGGCCCATGTCGCTCTGATCCCGAACCGCGTGGGTGCTCTTGAGAGGGAAGCACTATAGGTCGGTGTCCAGCAATCTTTTGTGATTGCACGCTCTCATTATGAGAATAGTATCACATTGGACTTGATGAGCGAGGGGTACACACCCGGCTATGAGGCCGATGACCTGGCGGCGATAGAGGTGATGGTGGCTCCCCTGGCTCAGAGTTTGACGGATAGGATCGCGGGCGCTGTTCTCCCCCAAAGGGATTAGCGCTGTGTATTGGTCAGGGGTCTAAGGCCTTTGTATAAACGATTGTTTGATTTTATTCCATCCGAGCCTTTGCTGCTCGTTTTTGTATACGTCCCCCCTAGACATGTTGTGGGTCGCGAGTCCCTTGCCAGCCCCCGAGCGATGGCTAACTCCTACACTGGTGCTGGGATGAGGGATTGCTGGAGACTAGCTATGGAGGCCTTCGTGATATAGACCTCATGCCGGTCCCAACGCCCTAGGCGCAGGCCCTTTGGGTGCTAGGCTGACCTAGGGAGGATGTTTAGGGATAGAAGCCATGTAACTGCTCGATATTCCAATTGTGGCGTACATGCGGCCATCGACATCCTTTAGTTTATAGGTGTCGGGGCAGAGCACTTCGGCGACGACATAGGGTCCTTCCCACAGTGGCGAGAGTTTGTGCTTGCCCTTATTGCTCTGGACGAGGTGGAGCACTAAGTTGCCGATGTTGAAGGCTCTATCCCGCACGCGATGATTATGGTATTGGCGTAATGCTTGCTGGTACTTGGCCAAATGTAGAAGGGCCACATCGTGTGCTTCATCGAGCTAATCCAGGGTGTCCTCTAGATAGGTCTCGTTACCCTGTTCGGTGTACGCCTTTACTCGTGGTGCTCCGTCCTCGAGGTCGGTGGGGAGGACCGCCTCGGCACCTATAGCCGGTGGCTCCAGATGACCGAAGGCAACTCCGTGAGCCATCGCTTCCTGTACTGATTGAGCCTGTTGAAGATACGGGGCTTGAGGCCCTGCAAAATCATGCCATTGGCGCGCTCAACTTGCCCATTTGTTGCAGGGATGCGCCACGGCCGCCCAATCGATGCGGTTGTGTTCATCACAAAACCCCAAAAACTTCTTTCCCGTGAACTGTGTCCCATTATCGGTGATGATAGAGTTGGGGACGCTGAACCGGTGGACAATGTCGATGAAAAGTGCAACGACCTCTTTGGACCTAATCTTTGAGATCGGCCTGGCCTCTACCCACTTGGTAAACTTGTTTATAGCGATGAGGACATGGGTATAACCCCCGGGGGCTTTCTTGAGGGGCCCGACTAGATCAAGTCCCCAGACCATGAACGACCATGTGAGGGGGGTCGTTTGAAGGGCCTGGGCCAGCATGTGGGTTTGCCTTGGGTAAAACTAGCACCCTTCACAGGTGCGTACGATTCTTTTGGCGTCAACCACCGTGGTTGGCTAATAGAACCCTTGTCGGAACGCGTTTCCGACCAGAGTGCACGGAGCGGTGTGATGTCCGCACACCCCACTGTGTATGTCTTCCAGCAGTCTGATCCCTTGCTCGGTCGGGATGCAGCGTTGTAGGATTTGGTGTGACTCTTTTTGTAGAGCTCCCCGTCCACGAGGATGAATGACTTGGCTTGCCGCGCAAGTCTTCATGCCTCCATTTTGTCTACGGGGAGCGTCTCTCAAATAAGGTAGTCGAGGTATGGCGTCCTTCAGTCTATGTGGGAATCACAGCCATCAGTCGCACCATGATTGGCTCAAGCTACGACGAAGGTGACAGAGGGGTGTGAGGGGTTAGTTTTTGCCTAGGAGGGGTTGGCCCCTGGTTCTGAGCCAGAGGCCTCAGTGGTGACCCCTCCGTGTTCTTCGTACCAGACCAAGGGCTTGAACTGATCACTAGCGAAAACCCCCACTAGGACCGGCTCTCACCCGGACGCTATTTTGGCTAGCGCATCCACCGCTTCGTTTTCCCGATGGGGAATGTGGCTTAACTCTAAGCCATCGAATTTGTCCTCGAGTTGGTTGACCTCTTCGCAATACACAGTAATTTTTGGGTCATGGCAATTTGAGTCCTTCATGACTTGACCGATGATGAGTTGCGAGTCGCATTTGACATCTAGCCATCGTATGCCTAGTTCGATAGCCAGGCGTAGGCCATTGACTAAGGCCTCATACTCCACCATGTTGTTCGAGGCTGGGAAGTGGAGTCTTACCATGTACCTCATTCGAACCCCGAGCGGGAGATGAGAACGAGCCCTACGCCTACTCCTTTCCTCATTAATGACCCATCAAAGAACATAGTCCAGTACTCCTGATCGATGGCCATAGGTGGCATTTGGATCTTGGTCCATTCTGCAACAAAATTGGCGAGGACCTGGGACTTGATAGCAGTCCAAGGGGCATTGGTAATTCCCTGATCCATTAGTTCGAGCGCCCACTTGGTGATCCTCCCTGTCGCCTCTTGGTTCTAAATGACCTCGCTGAGAGGGAACGGGGAGGCAATGGTTATGGGGTGCGCTCCAAAATAATGGCAGAGTTTCCTTTTCATTATGAGGACCGCGTAAAGTAGCTTCTGGATCTGTGGGTAGCGGGTCTTTAAGTCGGACAAGACCTGGCTAACGAAGTAGACAAGATGCTACACTTAGAGGGCGTGGCCTTCTTCCTCTCGCTTGACTACTAGCACCGCGCTAACCACCTACGTGGTCGCAGCTATATAGAGCAGAAGAGGGGTCCATACGAAGGTGTCGGTCTTCCTTAGCAGCCGGTAAAGGGGGAGCCCTCATTCGCCGAGGCGCGAGATGAAGCAGCTAAGCGCTGTGAGGCACCCCATCACTCGTTGTACTCCTTTCAAGTTTTGTATTGGTCCCATCTTAGTGACGACCTCAATCTTTTCGGGGTTGGCCTCGATGCCTCGCTCAGAAACAATGAAACCAAGCAGCATTCCCCTAGGGACCCCAAAAATGCACTTTTCAGGGTTGAGTTTGATGACATTCCGCTTCAGCCTTTCAAAGGCTAATTCGAGGTCGGTGACCATGTGGTCGGTCCATTTGGACATAACCAAGATATCATCGATGTAGGCCTCAATGGTTCGCCCGATGAGACTTCTAAAACATTTGAGCATGCAGTGTTGGTATGTGGCTCTTGCGTTCTTTAACCGAAAGGGCATGGACACGTAGCAGTATGACCCAAAAGGGGTGATGAAAGAGGTGGCAGGTTGGTCCGACTCCTTCATCGCGATCTGGTGGTACCTAGAGTACGCATCCAGGAAACACAGGGTTTCGCACCCCGAGGTCTAGTCGACCATTTGATCTATGCGAGGCAGAGGAAAAGGGTCTTTTGGGCATGCCTTGTTGAGGTTCATGTAATCGACACACATCCTCCACTTCCCATTCTTTTTCCTGAGAAGGACGGGATTGGCAAGCCACTCGGGGTGGTAGGTGGTACGCCTCTTTGATAAATCCTGCTGCCAGAAGTTTCGTGATTTCTTAGCCTATTGCCCTACGCTTCTCCTCATCGAAGCGGCGTAGGTGTTGTTTGACTGGCTTAGAGCCTGGCTGGATCCACAGGGCATGTTCTACGACCTCCCTTAGTATTCCCAGCATGTCCGACGACCACGTGAATATATCCTTATTCACGTGGAGGAAATTAATGAGCGCACCCTCTTCCTTTGGGGAGAGAGCGGTGCCAATGCACATCGTCTTCTTCTTAGGTCTGCTAGGGTCGATGAGAACCTCCTTGGTGTCCTTGACCAACTTGAATGACCCAGTTGCCTTCTTTGCATCGGGCATATCATTCTCCACCTCCCATTGGGTGGACGGGAGCCCTTTGGAGGCAACTAAAGCGGTCGCGGCTTGCAGTAGTCCAGCTCACAATCGTAGGAGCGTTGAACAGGGGTGTGCAAGGTGGTGACGCCGTGGGGGCCCGGTAGCTTTAGCTTTAAGTAGGTGTAATTGGGGATGGCCATGAACTTTGCATAGCTTGGGTGTCCTAGGACTGCGTGGTATGTCCCGTGGAACCCCACTACCTGAAAGGTGAGAGTCTCGGTCCCAAAGTTGGATGGGGTTCCGAAGGTGATGGGCAGGTTGATTTGCCTGAGCGCTGCGACCCGTTCACCGAGTACCATGCCGTAAAAAGGGGCCACCTTGGGCTGGACTCAAGTCCGGCTAAAACCCATGGCGTCAAGGGTGTTGGCGTATATGACATTGAGGCTGCTACCTCCATCTATCAATACCTTGGAGAGCCGCTTTGTGGCGATGATGGGGTCGACTAGGAGTGGGTAATGCCCCTAGCGCGGGATGTGCTTCGGGTGGTCGGATTGGTCGAAGGTAATGGCTTGGTCAGACCATTTGGAGTAGGTAGGCGGGCCTGATCTGGCTTCGTTCATCTTCTGGCGCTCGAGTTATTGATGACATCCCAGGGCGCATGTCTCGGGGCCACCGAAGATGGTAAGGCACCCATCCACCGCTAAGAGGATTCTATTCTTTCCTTCGGGTTCCTACCATCCGGGGCTGGGCCTCACTAGCCCCCCTTCCTGGAGAATCCCATCAAGGACTTTCCCGTGAGGTTGTGGCTCTCGGAGGTGTTTCTGGTGTCTTGATCGCACTTCAATCGTAGCGTTTTGGGCATCTTCTTGAGGTGGCAAGATGCACCCTTAGTAGGCATCCTGCTACCCCAGCTCTAAGCTATGTCCACATGGAAATTTCCACCCTGTAGCTCCTTCTTTTTTCTTCCTAAGTGATCGGGACTGCCTAGGCGGCACTCTGGGACATCGGGCCGTGTCCCCTCAAGGGTCTCGACATCCGCATCGAGCCAATGGGAGACAGGTCTAGCATGACAAGCCTGGCTAAGTTCGAATGTCTCTCCTCGAGGACCAAGAACTCTAGAGACTCGAAGTGGATGCGTGCGTTTGGGATGAGGTGAGCACGATGACTGGCCATCAAGATCCTAATGGTGAAGAACGGCGTGACGCGCAAAAAGGTCCCTATCTGGCACGCCAATTGTTGGTGTTTTCAACCACCGGCTAGTAAGTCTATGGTGATTGCGTGTCAAGGCCTGGATGGTGCGTAAGAGGACACGATGATGTATACTGGTTCAGGTGGAATGTCCCTACATCCAGTGTCAGGCTGCTAGTGTTACTTGCACTGGTTTGCAGTAGGGGTTACAAATGGGCGAGAGAGGAACAGGTGTCCCAAGTCTCTGTGAAGAGGATCTCATGAGCTTGGTCTCGTGAGCGTGCGTATTTATATGCCTCCTCTCAAGGCATCCCATCCTCTCTTTCATAGGTCAAGAGGCGAGTCAGGTTACATAGAGAGAGGAAAAGAAGAAAGAGAAGATCGCGTGACAAAGGGGTCGTTGTCCATCCATGCCCCCAGGTGAATTCGGCCGACCCCTACGATGATGTAGATGATGTAGGAGGTGATGCCATACCGCCATCTTGTTCATCACTGTTGCCACGTCGATGCCCCTTGTAGCTGGTTATGGTCCTCCGTCCTTTTTGGAGGCGAACACCCCTGTCAGTTGAATTCATACCAGGAGGAGGTAGAACAGTGGCGCACTGTGGCGCTCTAGGTCTGTGACGTGGCGTGTGAGTTGCACAGGTCACATATCAGTGTTCCCACGTCCCTTGAAGGTCAAAGTTATCCCCCCAAGGAGTCATGGGCTCTGGCCATGGGCCCCTATCCTAGGGGCTGAACGCTCGCCCAACGCCGAGGGGAGTGGAGCTTCCGCTTTAAAGGTTGGGTGAGGCAAAGGATTTCCGTGGGGTTAGGCGAGATGGTATCTGCTCCTCCTAGGGTTGGGTGAGATGGGATTTCATCCGAAGGGCCGGCAGCGCGACGGCTCTTGCTGGTTTGGGCCGGTGCAGAGGGTGGCCTATCCCTGAGCTAGAGCTAGATTGTTGTCCGGGCCCTAACCGTCGCTCGGCCTAGCATTCTTGGAGGTCATGTTTATTCATCCTCTGAAAGCATCTAGGCCCCTAGTTGGGTTTCGGTGATTAATGACAATACGTGATTACTGTGACTAACGTGTGTTTTGCAAAGGCAATTAAGTTAGGTCACGGTAATGGAGATCGATTGGGCAATCATGGTGGTCATGCCCCTACGATGGAAATCATTTTGGTTTTCAAAGGATGGATGACAAGGTTAAGGATGGACTAGTTCTAAGTGTCGTTTGGTGTCGAAGAGACACTTAGAGTAGTTTAGGACTTTGTTTTTTCCTTTGGCCGTACTATTAAGGGGGGTATGGACGGGTAGCTTGACGTAGGTGAGTCTAGTGAGTTAGGTGTGGTGCACACTTGTTAAAACTAGCACTAGGTAGCTCCTAAAAAGCCCTTAGATCCATTGGAGCAAACTTCATTCATGCATGATCGAGAGTTGGAAGTGAATGGAGGGTCAAATGTTGACCGAACACTGGTTTCGGAGTGACCGGACGCTGGCTCAGAGTCCGGTCAGTTCATTTGATAAATGTGATTTCGTCTGGCATGACCGGACATTGAGAGGAGAAGTGACCGGACACTGAGGGCCAGCGTCCGGTCAACTCCAGTATGGTCCTAGAGAGGGAGAATCTTGATCGAACGTGTCTGGTCAGTGCTGACCGGATGCTGATCAGGTTCCGGCTACTGACCGAACACTGACGTTCCAGCATCCGGTCGACATCAGTAAGGTTCCAGAGAAGGAAAATCATGACCAGACATGTCCGGTCAGTGCTGACTGGACGCTGTCCAGCATCCGGTCACTACTTAATCATTGTAGTTCAGGGAGAACTAACCGAAGCGTCCGGTCACCCCGTAGAGGCACATAACGGTTCGTTTTTCAGTCGGTGTTATAAATACTTCCTCAATTCATGTGTGGGGGTACTTTTCCTCATTCCAACAGCTAAGAAACACCTTTGAGAGTGCCAAGAAGAGCATGGTCCTAGTGAGGTGATTGAGATTTGAGAATCCCAAAGAGAGCCCTCATTAGTGAAAGCAAGAGTAGCAAAGTGTGCATCCACCCTTCTCATTAGGCTTGTCGTGGTCAAGTGAGAGTTTGTGCTTGTTACTCTTGGTGATCGTCATCACCTAGATGGATTGGTGGTGATTGGGAGCTTGGTGATCATCCGGAGAGCTTGTGGATGACCCAACTCAAGTTGTGAGCAGTTGTGGGTGATTCACCACGACGGAGTGTCAAAGAATCAACCCGTAGAGAGCACTTGATCCTTGCGCGGATCAAGGGGGAGCTACACCCTTGCGCGGGTCCTCCAACGAGGACTAGTGGAGAGTGGCGACTCTCTGATACCTCGGCAAAACATCACCGTGTTCCTCCTTCTCTCTTTACTTTGAGCATTTACTTTGAGCAATTCAATTCTTGTCTTTATATTCATAGAATTGTCATGCTAGAGTAGGATTGGAACTTAGGTTGCAAGACTTTTTGTGCGATAGAACATTAGAAACACTTTCTAGGTACAAGGGGTTAATTGGGCTAACCGTAGGGTTTAATTATTGCAAAGAAATTTGGAATTAGCCCAATTCACCCCCCCTTGGGCATCTTGATCCTTTCAATTGGTATCAGAGCCTTGTGCTCACGTATTTAGGCTTAACCACCTAGAGAAAGATGTCTCACGGGGATGGACCTCCTCCTATCTTTGAGGGGGATGATTTTCCTTATTGGAAAATCCGCATGGAGGCGTACTTAGAAGCTCTAGATGTTGGAATAATTAGAGCCACCTCACAAGGCTTCCCAAGACCTCGGAATGCTACACACCTACAAGGTGATGAGGTAAATTACAAGAAATGGAATGTAAAGGCTCGAAACACCATCTTTAGAGGCCTTTGCAAAGATGTGTTCAACTGGGTGAGGAACCACAAAGACGCCCATGCACTATGGTCGGACGTTTGTGCGCTCCATGAGGCAACAAAGAGTGAGCGTGAGGAACGCTATCATCTTGTCAAGAAAAAGCTTAACTCTTTTGAGATGCTTCCTAAAGAAGGTGCTAATGAGATGTATTCACGTTTGAATGTTCTTGTAGAGGAAGTCAATGGGCTTGGACTCACTCAAATGCAACCATCCGATGTTGTAAGAAAGATTTTGAGTGTCCTCCCCATTGACAAATACGGGCATATTATGACCGTGCTTCATCAAGGTGATCTTTCCACCGCTACACCGACACAAATCTTGGGAAAGATCAATGCTCATGAGATGTACATGCACATCACACCTCAAGATGGCTCATCCTCTACAAAGAAGAAAGAAAAAGACTTAGCATTCAAAGGTAGCCAAGAGAAGGGCAAAGCAAGGCTTGAGTATGAGAGCTCAAGTGATGATGAAGTTGATGATGCAAGTCTTGCTCTCATGGTAAAAAGAACCACCAAGATGCTAAAGAAGCTCAACAAGAGTGTCATCAAGTTCAATGGCAAGAAGAAGAAGTTATTCACAAGCTCTAGAAGGAAGCCAATCTCGGAGATGGATTGCTACAATTGTGGAGAACTTGGTCATCTAGCACACCAATGCACCAAGCCCAAGAAAGACAAGTTCAAGAACAAATACAAGGGCAAGAAACATGACTCGAGCAATGAAGAAGATGAGAAGAAGAAAAACAAGCCATACAAGAAGAGAGATGGCAAGAAGAAGGACTTCCACAAGAAGAAGAAAAGTGGAAAGGCATACATCGTCGGTGATTGGCTCACGGACATTGATTCATCTAGTGGCTCATCCGATGATGATAGTGACAACGAGAAGGTGGCCGCCATTGTTATTGACTCTTCATCATCTTCACCGCCACCACCGCCATCATCCATTACACACCTATGCCTTATGGCCAAGGGTGATCGCAAGGTATCAAATGATGATAGTAGTGGTGATGAACATGCTAGCAATTATGATAGCGATAGTGATGATGATGAATTTGAATCACCTTCTTATGATGATCTTGTTAAATTGCTAAATCAATACACTAAGACCATTAGAAAGAGTATGATGAGGACATCCCTTCCATTGATACAACCACACCTACAGCACAACAAGGTCCGATGACAAGAGCTCAAGCACGACAACTTAATTATCAGGTAAAGTCGTTCCTCGTTGTTCATACAAACTCATCTTAGAATTGGATGCTACTAAATCATGGTGATGATTGTCTTATTCTTAGGAATGTTGGTCAAGACCCCATTGCCTCATGTTTAGACCCCATGATGAGGATGGAGTAGCCGAACAAGTGGGAATCATCATTAATGGGGCGCTCAGTTCATCTCGAGATGGCAGGAAACACTCCATCAAATGTACCATAACTCCTTGATACGAGATCCAATGAAGCTGGTTTTTGACTTGTTGGAAAGAGCGCGTCGTCCTCTTTCACATGGGTCCAACCCCACTATCAGAATCTACCAAAGCTGTGCGCAGCAAGCCAAAGGACGCACAGACCTACAGCTTGGGCTTGGGCCTTGTACTGACTATAGCCCATTGAGGGACGCCCAGATTAGGGTTTCCCACTCCCCCTTGTGCTCTCCTCCTAAGAAATAGAGCCAGCAGCCATCAGAATGAGGGTGGGTTTTGTTTAGATGCAAGATAGCTTCTGCTTCTTCCTGGTAAACACGTGTGTCGGCTAGACCACCCGATTTGCTTGTTTCAAGACCCCAACTTGTGATTAAGATTCATCCTTTGGCTTAAATCCATGAGTTATTTGCTTGTTCATCTTGTTCTTGCTTGATCTCGGTTGCTTACAGGTTCATGGTGTTCTTGGCATGGCAAGAACATCACAATCGGAGCCGGTGTACCTGTTGCTAAGGCGCAGCAACCTTGTGGTCATTGTAGTCGGACAGCCAACGTCGAATCCACCCCAAATCGAGTTTATCCACACTCACCAAAAGATCAGGAACAACCCCTTGTCCCATCATGTGGTAATCAGAGCAAGGTTCTTTGGTGAGTGATTTACCGTTCATTACTTTACCTATAGTCCAGAAATATAAAAATAGGATAGAACTGAAATTCCAAACACAAGTTTGAGCCTTGCTGATCTGCTTAGTTCTTTGCTTGTTGAGTTTGTGGTTTACATCGTGGTGTCAAGTGCTGGTTCTTAGGTTCTAATCCTTTAGAGTTTCGAGTTCTTGTCACGTTTTAGTCACCACACAATCCGCTGTTGCCTTTCCCCCCACTTCAGCCGCTGGAATCTCCACCAATACCACCACCACGGCCACCAAAAGCACCGCTCCTCTATCCACCTTTTCGCTGAAACCCTCATCACCTTCAGCCATGCCTACACAAACACTACCTTATGCACCTGTCCTTTTGGTGCAAATCTGAGTACACTCAGTTCTGAAAATAAGAGAGTTCAAATTGCATATTTTATACTACTTGTTGCAATCCTTATCCCTAGTAAAAGAAAGTCTATGCTACTTGCTGCATTCTTGTTATAATCATATTGCAAAAGTTCAGTTTGTGCTACTTGTCGAATAGAAAAGAAAAGAAAATAAAATAAAAGAAAAGAAAAAGAAAATAGAAAAGAAAAAGAAAGGAAAAGGAGGAAAGAAAGAAAGAAAGAAAAAAGAAGGGTTAAGTTGATGCAATTTACTCTCATCATTTCCATTGTTTGCTACTGTCCGGTGACAACATTTGTGTCTAGGCTCGCGTCTCTAGCACGGGTTAGCCTAGGACCAGCACGGTACTATCTTTGAACACTTATTCAACTTGCATTGACTAACGTGGTTCCATCTGTACCTTGATTTTTTAAGCCACCTACAGCTCCACAAATTATCTACAATGTCACAGGGTTCTACTTGCTACTACTTGTGTTGTTCTTGTCGTCGCCAACACCATCTGCATAGCAAGGTAAGGACATGTAAGAACTCGGTTGCACATGCTGAGAGAATGAAAATTTTTGCCACCTAATTCAGTTAGTTGGTAGGACATATTTTCTTGTGATTCCCTTACTACATACTAACCATGGCAGGAGAAGGTGAAAGGACCCCTCCACAATCACCTCGATCAAAAGCCTTGCTGCAACACTTTGAACGCAAAGTGAGGCTCCATGCTGAACACCTCGATGAGGATGTTCGTGTCACCAATGAGCGCCTTGGTCAATTGGAGACGGCTCAGATTGAGACCAACACCAAGTTGGCTTCCTTGGAAGGCACTCTTGGTTCTGTTAATACATCTCTTGTAGGTGTCTTGGAGCGATTGGAGAGGATGGAACATAATCACTGTGATGGTTTCGAACGACGCAATCACAACAACAACAACACCATGGGCAGTGCTACTGGTCATGATGAAGAAGAATATGCAGCAGACACTGAGCTAGATGAGGAGGTGAATGGTCATCGACGCATCGAACAACATTGCCGCCCCCATGAGATAGGTCCTCGCCCACCACGCAAGAGGTACGTGCCAATGACTCATTTGGAAAGATTAAATTCTCCATACCTGCTTTTGATGGCAGGTATAATCATGATATGTACCTTAGTTGGGAATTAGCTGTTGATCATAAATTTACTTGCCATGATTTCCCTGAGGACAAACATGTTAGGGCTGCAACTAGTGAGTTTACTAACTTTGCCTCTATTTGGTGGTATGAATACCATCGTAAGAACCCAAATAACACACCAACTTGGGATGCTTTGAAATGGGTCATACGGGCCAGATTTGTTCCTTCTTATTATGCTCGTGATCTTTTACATAAGTTGCAACAATTGAGGCAAGGATCCAAATCTGTAGAAGAGTACTATCAAGAGCTACAAATGGGTATGCTTTGTTGCAGGCTAGAGGAAGATGAGGATGGTGCCATAGCTAGATTTATGGGTGGGCTGAACCGGGAGATTCAGGACATTCTAGCTTACAAGGAATATAATTCTGTCAATCGTTTATTTCACCTTGCTTGTAAAGCTAAATGAGAAGTGCAGGGACGATGAGCTAGCATGAGGGCTAACATTCCCGTAGGTCGTGCTAGCCCGTGGACACCCTCCAATGTAGCTGCACCATCAACACGTGCTCCCCCACAATCTTCCTCGACCATCAAGCCACGCTCCTCTACAACAAATTATGTACCATGCCCAAGTGAACCAACTAGAGGAGCAACGGCTACATCTGCCAAGAGTTCATCCTCAGTGGTATCCACGGGGAGAACAAGGGATATTCAGTGCCTATGCTACAAAGGATATGGTCACGTACGCAAGGATTGCCCAAGCACACGTGTGATGGTTGTGCAAGCTGATGGTGGGTACTCCTCTGCTAGTGATTTTGATGAAGAAACATATGCTTTGCTTGCTGCTAACAATGTAGCGGAAGGAGATGATTTCCAACAAGACGAAGAGCACATTGGGGCTGAAGCTGCTAAGCACTATGAGAGCCTCATGGCGCAGCGGGTGCTAAGTGCGCAAATGGAGAGGGCTGAACAAAATCAGCGCCACACTTTGTTTCAAACCAAGTGTGTGATCAAGGAACGCTCTTTCCATGTGATCATAGATGGAGGAAGCTGCAACAAATTGGCAAGTGCTGAAATGGTGGAGAAGCTTTCGTTGAGCACAAAACTACACCCATAGCCTTATTACATTCAGTGGCTTAACAGCAGCGGCAAGGTGAAGGTAACATGATTGGTAAGGGTAGAATTTGCCATTGGTTCTTATCATGATTCCATTGACTGTGATGTTGTGCATATGCAAGCATGCTCTATGTTGTTAGGTAGACCATGGCAGTTTGATAAAGATTCCTTGCACTTTGGTAAAACAAATCAATACTCTTTTGTGCATAATGACAAGAAGATTGTGTTGCACCCCATGTCCCCTGAGGCTATTCTAAGAGATGAACTTGCTAGAGCTAGCAAACTTAAGAATCAGGCTATTGCTAGTGAAAATCAGATTGTCGCTAATGAACTTGAGACACATAAGAAGAAGTCTAGCAAATCTGTTCATCATAATAAAAATGAGATCAAGCTGAAAGGCTCTTGTTACTTTGCCACCAAATCTGATTTGGATGAGATTGATGCTAGTACTACTGTTTGCTATGCTTTGATTTGCAAAGAAACTTTATTTTCAATCGAAGATACATCTATTTCTTTGCCTCCTGCTATCATTAATCTTTTGCAGGAGTATGTCGACGTTTTTCCAAAGGAGGTACCACCGGGGCTGCCACCAATTCGAGGGATTGAACACCAGATTGACCTCATCCCTAGGGCTTCCTTGCCTAATCGTGCGCCGTATATGACCAACCCGGACGAGAAAAGAGATTCAGAGACAAGTACAAAAATTGCTCAACAAAGGTTATGTGCGTGAGTCTCTTAGCCCTTGTGTTGTTCCCGTGCTTTTAGTTCCTAAGAAAGATGGATCATGGCGCATGTGTGTTGATTGTAGAGCGATAAACAATCACAATCAGATATCATCATCCTATTCCAAGGTTAGATGATATGCTTGATGAATTGAGTGGCTCAATTGTGTTCTCTAAAATTGATTTGCGTAGTGGTTACCACCAGATTCGTATGAAGCTAGGAGATGAATGGAAAACAGTGTTTAAAACTAAGTTTGGTTTATATGAATGGCTTGTCATGCCCTTTTGATTGACTAATGCACCCAGCACTTTCATGAGATTAATGAACGAGGTTTTACGCTCTTTTATTGGTAGATTCGTGGTGGTATACTTTGATGACATCTTGATATATAGTAGATCATTAGAGGAACATCTTGATCATTTGTGTGTCATTTTCAATGCTCTACGGGATGCACACTTGTTTGGCAATCTTGAGAAGTGCACCTTTTGCACCGATCGAGTCTCTTTTCTTGGATATGTTGTGACACCACAGGGAATCAAAGTTGATCAAGCCAAGGTTGAGGCCATACACAGCTGGCTTGTTCCCTGCACGGTCACACAAGTGCGGAGTTTTCTAGGACTTGCTGGTTTCTACCATCGATTTGTGAAGGACTTCAGCACCATTGCAGCCCCGCTGCATGAACTCACCAAGAAGGGTGCAACCTTCACTTGGGTTGCAGCCCAACAGGATGCTTTCAACACGCTCAAAGATAAGTTAACTCATGCACCTTTACTCCAACTTCCTGATTTCAACAAAACCTTTGAGCTTGAATGTGATGCTAGTGGAATTGGGTTGGGTGGTGTGCTATTACAAGAGGGAAAACATGTGGCGTATTTCAGTGAAAAGTTGAGTGGCCCTAGTTTGAACTATTCTACTTATGATAAGGAATTGCTTGCTCTAGTTCAGACTTTGGAAACATGGCAGCATTATTTGTGGCCTAAAGAGTTTGTCATACATTCTGATCATGAATCTTTGAAACACATCCGTAGTCAAGCAAAATTGAACCGTAGACATGCCAAGTGGGTTGAATTCATCGAGTCCTTTCCTTATGTCATCAAACACAAAAAGGGGAAGGAAAATATAATTGCTGATGCTTTGTCTAGACGTTACACCATGCTTTCACAACTTGACTTTAAAATCTTTGGTTTGGAAACTATTAAGGAACAATATGCACATGACAATGATTTCAAAGATGTATTGCTGAATTGCCAAGAGGGGAAAACATGGAACAGATTTGTCCTCACCAACGGGTTTGTCTTTAGAGCTAACAAGCTATGCATTCCAGCTAGCTCTGTGCGTTTATTGTTGCAGGAAGCGCATGGAGGAGGACTCATGGGACATTTTGGTGTGAAAAAAGACAGAGGACATCCTTGCTGGTCATTTCTTTTGGCCCAATATGAGGAGAGATGTGGATAGGTTCGTTGCTCGCTGCACAACATGCCAGAAAGCTAAGTCACGCCTTAATCCTCATGGTTTATACATGCCTCTTCCTGTTCCAAGTGCACCGTGGGAAGATATTTCAATGGACTTTGTTTTAGGACTGCCTAGAACAAAGAAGGGGAGGGATAGTGTGTTTGTTGTTGTGGACAGATTTTCTAAAATGGCACATTTCATACCATGTCATAAGAGCGATGATGCTACACATGTTGCTGATTTGTTCTTTTGTGAGATTGTTCGATTGATGGTGTGCCTAACACCATTGTTTCTGATCGAGATGCAAAATTTCTTAGTCATTTTTGGAGAACTTTGTGGGCTAAGCTAGGGACTAAGCTTTTATTTTCCACTACTTGTCATCCCCAAACTGATGGACAAACTGAGGTTGTCAATAGAACATTATCTACTTTGCTTAGGGCTGTTTTGAAAAAGAACATAAAAATGTGGGAAGAGTGCTTGCCTCATGTTGAGTTTGCTTATAATCGTTCACATCATTCTACCACTAAGAAAAGCCCTTTTGAGATTGTTTATGGGTTTGTGCCACGTGCTCCTATTGATTTGTTACCTCTTCCGACCTCGGAGCGAGTGAACTTTGATGCTAAACAACGTGCTGAACTGATCTTAAAATTGCATGAAACCACTAAAGAGAAAATAGAGTGCATGGATGCAAAGTATAAACTAGCTGGTAGCAAAGGGAAGAAACATGTCATTTTTGAACCTGGTGATCTAGTTTGGCTCCATTTGAGAAAAGATAGGTTCCCTAATTTGCGAAAGTCTAAGTTGCTGCCTAGAGCCGATGGTCCTTTTAAAGTGTTAGAAAGGATTAATGATAATGCGTACAAACTTGAGCTACCTGCAGCTTTTGGGGTTAGCCCCAAATTTAACATTGCAGATTTGAAGCCATATTTGGGAGAAGAGGATGAACTAGAGTCGAGGATGACTCAAATGCAAGAAGGGAAGGATGATGAGGACATCCCTTCCATTGATACAACCACACCTGCTGCACAACAAGGTCCGATGACAAGAGCTCAAGCACGACAACTTAATTATCAGGTAAAGGCATTCCTCACTGTTCATACAAACTCGTCTCAGAATTGGATGCTACTAAATCATGGTGATGATTGTCTTATTCTTAGGAATGTTGGTCAAGACCCCATTGCCTCATGTTTAGACCCCATGATGAGGATGGAGCAGCCAAACAAGTGGGAATCATCATTAATGGGGCGCTCAGCTCATCTCGAGACAGCAGGAAATACTCCATCAAAAGTACCATAACTCCTTGATACGAGATCCAATGAAGCTGGTTTTTGACTTGTTGGAAAGAGCACGTCGTCCTCTTTCAGATGGGTCCAACCCCACTATTAGAATCTACTGAAGCTATGCGCAGCAAGCCAAAGGACGCACAGACCTACAGCTTGGGCCTGGGCCTTGTACTGACTACAGCCCATTGAGGGATGCCCAGATTAGGGTTTCCCACTCCCCCTTGTGCTCTCCTCATAAATAGAGCCAGCAGCCATCAGAATGAGGGTGGGTTTTGTTTAGATGCAAGATAGCTTCACTTCTTCCTTGTAAACGCGTGTGTCGGCTAGACCACCCGATTTGCTTGTTTCAAGACCCCAACTTGTGATTTAGATTTAGCCTTTGGCTTAAATCCGTGAGTTATTTGCTTGTTCATCTTATTCTTGCTTGTTCTCGGTTGCTTGCAGGTTCATGGTGTTCTTGGCATGGCAAGAACATCACAATCGGAGCCGGTGTACCTGTTGCTAAGGCGTAGCAACCTTGTGGTCGTTGTAGTCGGACAGCCAACGTCGAATCCACCCCAAATCAAGTTTATCCACACTCACCAAAAGATCAGGAACAACCCCTTGTCCCATCAGAGTAGAGCTAAGAATGAAAAGCTAGAAGCTAAGAATGATTCTCTTTTAGCTAAATGTGATGTAGCGGAAAAGGCTAATGTTGAGCTTAGAGAAGCAAATGATGCTATATCATCCAAACTCAAGGAGCTCAAATCTTCTAAGAAAGAGCTTAAAGATAAACATGATAAACTTGAGAGGATACACAATGAGCTCATCACTAGCCACAACAAGCTAAAAGAAGAATATACTACTCTTAAGATTAATCATGATAATCTTATCATTTCTCAAGAATTTTTATCCAATGAGCCACACGATGCTACTAACAATGTTGTTAAGATTGATATAGCTACATCATGTGATGATTTGATTATTGAGAGCATTGAGCAAAGTTCTAGTAGCAAGGGCAAGCAAGTGGTTGAGGCCAATGATTATGATGAGTTTGTCAAGCTCAAGAATGACAATGAAAAGCTCAAGAAAGATCTTGAAGAGATCAAAAGCCACAACACTATTGTGCTAGAAACTCTTAATCATGATGGTGACTTGATTCTTGAAAATGAGAAGCTCAAAGAAGAAAACAAGTAGCTCAAGGAAGAGAAAAACAATGATGCCCTCAAGGAAGAGAACAAGAAGCTCAAGTTGGAGAAAGAGCACCTTAAGATTGTATTGAGCAAGTTCACTAGAGGCAAGCATCTTCAAAGTGAGCTACTAATGAACACCATCATGAAGATGGATAGAAGTGGCATTGGGTACTTGGCAAACCAAGAGAAGAAGGCTCAAGCTCAACAACAACACAAGTCAAAGACAAAGCCAAAGAGATGTTTTGAGTGTGGACAAGAAGGTCACTTTGCCCATGAGTGTCAAACTCCACCACCACAACCCTTGCAAAAGCATGCTAGACCTTTTGCCTTCAATGCTCATTATATGCTTAGAAAGGATTCTAGTGGGAAGATGAAGACCTCCCAACAAGAATAGGCCTAAGAAAATTTGGGTAGCAAAGTCACTTGTTGAGAAGGTGAAGGGCCCTCAACAAGTTTGGGTTCCTAAAGCTTGATCTCTTGTGTGTAGGTGAACTACAAGACCGGTGGAAGTCATTAGGTTATTGATAGTGGTTGCACACAACATATGACCGGTGATCCTTGTATGTTCACCTCACTAGATGAAGAAGTAGATGGACAAGAAAGAATCACATTTGGAGATAACTCAAAGGGCAAAGTCAAAGGATTGGGCAAACTGGCAATATCAAATGATCATTCAATCTCAAATGTGCTATATGTTGCTTCATTGAGCTTCAACTTGCTATCCGTTGGACAATTGTGTGATCTTGGCTTCTAATGCTTGTTTACCGAGAAGGAAGTTGTTGTATCTAAGAACGATGATGATCAAGTGATATTTAAAGGATTTAGATACAACAACCTATATCTAGTGGATTTCACCTCTGAAGATGCTAACTTGAAGACTTGCCTATTCACCAAAATAACACTTGGGTGGCTATGGCATAGAAGACTTGCTCATGTTGGGATGAGCTCACTCAAGAAGCTAATGAAGAATGATTTGGTGAGAGGGTTGAAGGATGTCAAGTTTGAGAAGGACAAGCTTTGTAGTGCATGTCAAGCCGACAAGCAAGTTGCAAACACTCATCCAACCAAAGGTTTCATGTCAACCATAAGAGTGCCAGAACTCCTTCACATGGACTTATTTGGACCAACAACATACAAGAGTTTGGGAGGAAATCTTTATTGTCTTGTGATTGTTGATGACTATTCAAGGTATACATGGGTATTCTTCCTTCATGACAAATCCGAAGTTGCATCTTACTTCAAGAAGTTTGCCAAGAGAGCACAAAATGAATTTGAAGTGAAGCTCAAGAAGATTAGAAGTGACAATGGGAAGGAATTTGACAACACAAACATTGAAGCCTATTGTGATGAAGTTGGAATCAAACATGAAGTCTCCGCAACATATACCCCTCAAAAAAATGGTGTAGTTGAGAGAAAGAATTAGACATTGATCACTCTTGCAAGAACAATGCTAGATGAGTACAACACCCCCGAAGCTCTATAGGCGGAAGCTATCAACACCGCATGCTATGCATCTAACCGCCTATTCCTTCAAAAGTTCCTTGGCAAGACACCTTATGAGTTGCTCAATGGGAAGAAGCTGGACGTCTCCTTCTTTTAGGGTGTTTGGTTGCAAATGCTACATCTACAAGAAGCGGCAACACCTAGAGAAGTTTCAAAGATGTTGTGATATTGGTTTTCTTGTTGGTTACTCATCAAAATCCAAAGCATATAGAGTATTTAATCATGCCACCAGCTTGGTTGAAGAAACATATGATGTGGAATTTGATGAATCTAATGGCTCCCAAGGAGCACATGAGAATCTTGATGATGTAGGTGATGAACCAATGAGGGAGGCTATGAAGAAAATTCTAGTTGGAGACATCAAGCCTAAAGATGATGAAGATGATGTACAAGTGATTGATCCACCTTCTTCATCAAATGTGCCACAAGATGGTGATAAAGATGGGAGAGTAGAAAATGAAGATACTCATGTCTCCCATGAGCAAATGGTGACACAAGCATAAGATGTTGATGCTCCACAACCCACCCCTCAAGTGGTCAATAGAAGAAATACACCTCTACTACAAGATCATCCGCAAGATCTCATCATAGGGAGTCCATTAAAGGGTGTAATGACTCGCTCACAAAAACTTGCTTCATTTATTGCACATCACTCTTTTGTCTCTTGTTTTGAGCCTACCAAGGTAGAAGAAGCTCTTCAAGATCTGGATTGAATAAATGCCATGCATGAAGAGTTGAACAACTTCACCCGCAATGAAGTTTGGACTCTTGAAGAGCGACCAAAAGGTGCAAGAGTCATTGGAACAAAGTGGGTGTTCCGAAACAAGCAAGATGATCAAGGCGTTGTTGTGAGGAACAAGGCAATACTAGTAGCAAAGGGGTTCTCTCAAGTTGAAGGTTTGGATTTTGGAGAGACCTTTGCACCGGTTGCAAGATTAGAAGCCATTTGTATCCTCCTTGCATATGCATCACATCATGAAATGAAACTTTATCAAATGGATGTGAAAAGTGAATTTTTAAATGGCTTTATTAATGAACTAGTCTATGTTGATCAACCTCCCTGGTTTGAAGACCCTAGATATCCTAATCATGTTTATAGGTTGTCCAAGGCGTTATATGGGCTTAAGCAAGCCCCAAGAGCTTGGTATGAGTGCCTTTGGGACTTCCTCATTGAGAAGGGCTTCACCATTAGGAAGGTCGACACCACACTATTCACCAAGAAGCTTGATGGGCATATCTTCATTTATCAAGTGTATGTTGATGATATCATCTTTGGATCATCAAATGAAGATTCTTGCAAAGAGTTTGGTGAATTGATGTCGAAGGAGTTTGAGATGTCAATGATTGGTGAGCTTACATTCTTTCTTGGTTTTCAAGTCAAGCAAATGAGAGAAGGGATTTTCATCTCTCAAGAGAAATATACAAAGGATCTTCTCAAGAGATTCAAGATGGATGAATGTAAGTCAATCAAGACACTAATGCCAACTAATGGACATCTCGACCTAGATGAGGGAGGTAACACGGTTGATCTAACTCTCTACCGCTCTATGATTGGTAGCTTGTTATATTTAACCGCATCTAGACCCGACATCATGTTTAGTGTGTGTATGTGTGCTAGATTTCAAGCTAATCCTAAGGAAACTCATTTGATTGTCGTTAAAAGAATCCTTAGGTATCTTAAGCACACACCAAGCATTGGCCTTTGGTATCCCAAAGGAGCTAGATTTGAATTAATTGGCTATTCCGATTCAGATTATGCCGGGTGCAAAGTTGATAGAAAAAGCACATCCAGAGGGTGCCATTTGCTTGGTAGATCACTTGTGTCTTGGTCCTCCAAGAAACAAAATAGTGTGGCTTTGTCCACCGCCGAAGCGGAATACATTGCCGCGGGTGCTTGTTGTGCACAAATACTTTATATGAAACAAACTTTGCTAGACTATGGTGTAGTTCTAGAAAAAGTACCTCTTTTGTGCGACAATGAAAGTGTGGTAAACTTGCAAATAATCTGGTTCAACACTCTCGCACCAAGCACATAGATATCTGCCATCACTTTCTTAGAGCTCATGTTGCTAAGAATGATATTTCACTAGAAGGTGTAAGGACCGAGGATCAATTGGCGGATATCTTCACTAAACCGCTAGATTAGGCAACATTTTGTAGATTGCGGAATGAGCTCAATGTTCTTGATTTTAGTAACTTATCTAAAAAATGAGCTTGTGTTGTCCCTTGCATTGCATTGTAATATACAACATGTTTATTTTATGGTAATGCACTTAGGGCTTGTCTAACATGGTTAAGATAACCGTCGTAAAGCGTGTGAAGAAGCTTAACCTTGGATCAAACTTGCCAAGCAACTAGATTTACTTTCAAGTATTGCATTGCATATGCATGAATGTTGTTTTGTCGTTTATCTTCAATTGCCCTCTTATTGCCTATTTTCTTAAAAAGAATTATAGCCTAAGGCAAAATATTTTTGAAAAAATTTGAGGGTTTGACAGAGGTCACTCACATCAGTCCCAATTGGTGTTTATTTGGATCTTATTGAAGTTGGGACTTGATTGGGAACAGGCAGCATGAAGGACTTTGAAGATTTGCTGGAAAAAGAGTGACCGGACGCTGCACCGGACTCTGAAGTCCAGCGTCCGGTCAGTTCACAGGAGGTGAACAGAAGTTGCTGAGAAGGAGTGACCGGACGCTGAAATAGTGTTCTCCCAGCGTCTGGTCAGATGGCGATCCAGCGTCCGATCAAGCGAAGAAGACGAAGTCTGGATTGACCGGACTGTGGCTGCGTCCGGTCAGTTTGGATCGGACGCGTCCAGTCGCGATTCCAGGGTTTTGGACCTCTCTAGAATTGACCGGACACTAGGTGGCAGCGTCCGGTCAGTAGATATCGTCCGGGATTCCAACTCTTCTCTGTTTCCTTTCTCGTCACATTGGGGGCCACTATTTAATCACGCGAATGGTTTGACCTAGAGACACATCCGCCGACATCACCGCCGCGCCTCTACTGCTCGAGCTCGCTGCTCTGTCCTGCTCCCATGCCAATGCTATCGCGTAGCCGCACCGCCCTGCTCCCGTGCTCACCGCCATGCCCTAGCACCGCCGAGCCTTTGCTCGCATGCCACGGCGCCGTCCATGCCCGTGCCGTCGCCGTACTCGCTCATGCTGTGCCCTAGCCGCCTCCCGTAGAGTCGCCATAGCACCATCTCTAGCGCTACCTGCTCACGCCGCCGTCCAATTCTCACCGGAGCTCCTACCATCACCAGCAATAGAGCCACCGTCTCCCCATGCCATTGCACCGCCACTATCGATCCTTGCCGACCATCACAACCCTAACCTTAGGATTCCCGATGGTTCCCCGATTGCCGTTCCTCTTCTCTTCAGATCGCCGGCTCGTCAGGTAGCAAGCCCTTGGTTCCAATTTCGTACCTAATTGCTTGCTCTCTTAGGGTTTTGGATCTCTAGATGAATAATTAAAATTATTTGTATATCCTCTATTCTATCATGCAGCGAGTCGGTGCCACTGAGGTCCTATTTGTAGTTGTCAGTCAACTCGGGGCCAAGCTTGCGAGTACGGATCGAGGCCAAGCCTTGGAAGTGACAGTTGACAGTTGATCTTTGTCAGCAGTAGTTATTTTTTTCAGATTTATCAGATGGCACGTGTGAAGAATGTCGGAGGAGGTCCCGGTGATGAGGATCCGAGGCCCCCGCCTCGCCAGCCTACAGATGCAAAAGGAAAGGCAACGAAAAAGCTAGCATCGAAGAAGCGCAAGTACCCAGATGCAGAGATAGCAAGAGTAGCCACAGTTGCAGAGGCAGCAGATCGTGCTGAAAGAGGAGGTGATCAAAGTGGTGTTGTTATTACAGATTAGCTTTCACCAGCGACGAGGACTGCACTTGAGCAGGTTGAGTGCCTTCATGGTGGTCCAGCTAGGACTGTCATGCTTGTGGGACGGTGAGTTGTCTTGGATGAGAGTCAGCCTTAGGGGGAGTCACAGCAAGAACCACAGCCAGCAGAGCAAACTCAGGAGGGACAGCAGGTCGAGGAGACAGAGTAGGCACCTCAACCATAGGTTCGCCGCTCTGGTCATACCCGTGCTCCAGTCACACCAAGGCCAGAGACACAGCAGAGGGGTTCTCATCTGCCTCCTAGACCATAGGGTCTGGCTCTAGTGACTCATCTAGATCTAAGGGCCGCCATGGCCAAGCAGGTGTAGCAGCTCAGATTTGTGGAGTTTGAGCAGTGGTTCCCAATGAGGAGGGATGACAGAGCTTGAGAGGGCTTCTACACACCACTGTAGGAAGACTTCTATAATGCATATCTTAACAGTGGGGAAGTTTTCAGATCTCAGAGGGTGTGCAACATTGAGTCCATAGTGGCAGCAGTTGGAGAGCACATTCGCCCTTACCTATCTTATCTGCCAGGGCTGATAGACTTACTCGGATGGACAGGCTTATATGTTCCATCTTGGGTCCGAGAGTTCTATGCTACACTTTGGATTGATCCACTGCACAGGTTTATACACTTTGAATTTAGAGGCAGAGATTACAGGCTAATGAGCTCTAGGGTCAGAGAGATACTCATGCTTCAGGAGCAGCCCATTCGGCTACATGAGGTGTGCTATGGTCAGACAGCGCCTCCCATACATCCACATGGCAGTCTTATGCCCCCTATAGATTTGGTTCGCCATTGCTTCATAGAGCCATTTGGCGAAGGGTCGAGCATGACACCTAGTGATCTCACTCCTACTGCTTGAGTGCTTGAGGCTATCATGAGGAGGACACTACTTCCGAGGATGGGGTATCGCGAGGGATTGACTCACATTCAGTTGTGGCTTCTCAACTCTCTTATACAGCAGACTATATTTGATATCTGGGATCTCCTGCTGTTAGAGATGCAGGATACTATTGCTGAGGGCTTCAAAGGACATAGGCAGCTGCCATATGCTCACTGGATCATGTTCTTGATTCACATGGCAGTCACTGTGAGGCCACCAGAGATGCTGGCAGAGTATAGTGGTGCCACTACAGAGTTCCCTGCATACAACATGATGCAGATGCTCCGTCATAGTGCAGTGAAACCACCTAGCCAGCCGCGTCATCGTCCAGAGGTGCCAGAGACTGCAGCCCAGCAGGATGAGACCATCAGGGGCATTGCAGCTACAGAGGAGGAGCTTGATGCTCAGTAGGAGGGTTTGGTAGAAAGCGACCCCAGTGATAGCTCAGATAATGACTACCAGGCTATCCCTTAGATGCCTCCATGATGACATGATGCTGAGGCCAGTAGCTCTAGTTTAGCTCCACCTGCACCACAGACAGACCCCGCTCTACTTTCCATACTTGAGAGGATGAGGTAGGATCAGGATCGCCATGCACAGGACACCGCTGCTACATTTGCACAGTTCCAGAGTAGGCAGGATGAGTTCCAGCGATAGCAGTAGGCGATCCAGCACCAGTAGCAGGCTATACAGTAGCAGCAGCAGGCCATGCATCAGCAGCAGCTCCTTATGTAGTAGCAGCTACTTAGGTTTATGCAGATGTTGTGACAGCTATTGGGGCTCCACATCCACAGCCTTCACCCTAGCTTTGTTAGCCTGCTACCACTTCTATGACTCCAGCGTTATTTGCTTTACCTACAGAGCAGGTGTCCTAGTGGTTTGCCTCACTAGTGCTAGCCCCGCAGTTCACACCTCTTCAGACGGGCTTCACACCGGCTCAGACGTCCTCGCTGCTAGTGCCAGACACTTCAGTCTCCAGGAGCCTTGGAGCGACCTTTAGTGAGTTGATAGGGCAGCCTACTCCACCATGTCTACATGTCCTAGGTCCTTCCATAGTTGCATTTATTATCAGGACTACAGAGATGCTCCCTTCCTTAGTAGCATCATCAGAGTCGGCTACTACAGTCATACCTGCACAGTCTATAGTAGCTCCAGTCTCTGATCTGACCCAGATCGCTTCAGCGTTGCTTCCAGCTATAGAGGGTTAGACAGCTCAGAGCTTAGGATTAGATGATGATGGCACACAAGTCCAGCTCACTCCTCGTCCCTCAGAGCCCGGCTCATCCGCTGCAGCCCTGCCGACTGACCCTTAGGTTTTGGTGTTTGACATCAAAGGGGGAGAGGGATCGAGTATGTTAGTCTTAGGGGGAGTGACATATCTAGGGGGAGCTTAGTTTATCTTAGGGGGGTGACATATCTAGGGGGACCTTAGTTTATCTATTAGCTTATCTATTACATTTGGAGTTTTATGTGTGATACATTATGCATTCATGTTTACTATTATGCATCGAACTATATTTATGTGATAGTGATATCTACATAATCGTGGCATTTATGTGATATGTGACATGTGTGCTCTCTACTTTGAACTCTTTATATGTCATATCACTTGTGCTATGCTCATTTGCTTTTGCTTCCGTGTTGTTTACTCCGATGCAAATGAGCTTTGTTTATAGTACTCATGCTTATTTCATATCCTTTGAGTACATCATGTTGGCTTGGGTCATGTAAGCTTGCCTAACTTTTTTGTTCTTATTGTCAAAAGCTTATATGATCCAAGCATGTTAAAAACCTCATCTCTTTCACATACTTGAGGTGGTATTGTCATCAATCACCAAAAAGGGGGAGATTGAAAGCATCTAGGCCCCTAGTTGGGTTTCGATGATTAATGACAATACGTGATTACTATGACTAACGTGTGTTTTGCAGAGATAATTAAGTTAGGTCACGGTAATGGAGATCGATTGGTCAATCATGGTGGTCATGCCCCTATGATGGAAATCATTTCGGTTTTCAAAGGATGGATGACAAGGTTAAGGATGGACTAGTTGTAAGTGTCGTTTAGTGTTGAAGAGACACTTAGAGTAGTTTAGGACTTTGTTTTTTCCTTTGGCCATACTATTAAAGGGGGTTTGGATGGGTAGCTTGACCTAGGTGAGTCTAGTGAGTTAGGTGTGGTGCACACTTGTTAAAACTAGCACTAGGTAGCTCCTAAAAAGCCCTTAGATCCATTGGAGCAAACTTCATTCACGCATGATCGAGAGTTGGAAGTGAATGGAGGGTCAAATGTTGACCGGACGCTGGTTCCGGAGTGACCGGACGCTGGCTCAGAGTCCGGTCAGTTCATTTGATCAATGTGATTTCATCTAGCACGACCGGATGCTGAGAGGTGAAGTGACCGGACGCTGAGGGCCAGTATCCAGTCGACTCCAGTAAGGTCCCAGAGAGGGAGAATCCTGATAGGACGTGTCCGGTCAGTGTTGACCAGATGCTGATCAGGTTCTGGCTACTGACTGGACGCTCAACAGCAAGTGACCGGATACTGAGGTTCCAGCGTCTGGTCAACATCAATAAGGTTCCAGAGAAGGAAAATAGTGACCAGACGCATCCAGTCACTACTTAATCACTGGAGTTCGGGGAGAACTGACTGGAGCATCCAGTCACCCCACAGAGGCACATAACGGTTCGTTTTTTAGACGGTGTTATAAATACTTCCTCCATTCGTGTGTTGGGGTACTTTTGCTCATTCCAATAGTTGAGAAATACCTTTGAGAGTGCCAAGAAGAGCAAGGTCCTAGTGAGGTGATTGAGATTTGAGAATCCCAAAGAGAGCCCTCATTAGTGAAAGCAAGAGTAGCAAAGTGTGCATCCACCCTTCTCATTAGGCTTGTCGTGGTCAAGTGAGAGTTCGTGCTTGTTACTCTTGGTGATCGCCATCACCTAGATGGCTTGGTGGTGATTGGGAGCTTGGTGATCATCCGGAGAGCTTGTGGATGACCCAACTCAAGTTGTGAGCGGTTGTGGGTGATTCACCGTGATGGAGTGTCAAAGAATCAACCCGTAGAGAGCACTTGATCCTTGTGCGGATCAAGGGGGAGCTACACCCTTGCGCGGGTGCTCCAACGAGGACTAGTGGGGAGTGGCGACTCTCCAATACCTCGGCAAAACATCACCGCGTTCCTCCTTCTCTCTTTACTTTGAGCATTTACTTTGAGCAATTCAATTCTTGTCTTTACATTCATAGAATTGCCATGCTAGAGTAGGATTGGAACTTAGGTTGCAAGAATTTTTATGCGATAGAACATTAGAAACACTTTCTAGGCACAAAGGGTTAATTGGGCTAACCGTAGGGTTTAATTATTGCAAAGAAATTTAGAATTAGCCCAATTCACCCCCCCTCTTGGGCATCTTGATCCTTTCATCCTCGACACTACTCAAGAGCCTTCTCCTCTCGCTGTCATCCCGCCTAAACCGAGGCAAAGGAGCTACATGCAGTCCTACTTTGCCCAAGTTCACCAGCCGATGCTTTCCATCGCCGCCGGAGCTTCTACGTCTGAAGGATGCTCCACCGAAGGGCCCGATCATCAAGCTCTCGAAGGACGTCAAGCTGCTCCCTTCGAAGCCTAATGAGATGCTGATGGGAGTGAAGTATGACAAGCTAGGCCAAGTCATCTGTGCCAAGTACACTTCTGGCACTCCTCGCCCAACCATTGATGGAGTGTGTGCTCATCCTTCTAAGGTCAAGTTCATTCCGCCAAAAGAAGTACCAAAGAGAGCACCACCTCCACAAAAGTAGGCACCGAAGCGCTAGAAGACCACTATGGTTGACCTAGAGAAGCAAGCTGCATATCCTACTAGTTTAGTTAAGTCGGTAGAAGAGAGCCATCATATTCTCGCTAAGACCGTATTAACTACAAACCAGAGGATAGACCTAGCAGAGACCGAGCGAAACAAACTAGCAACCTAGCTCGAGATTCTCAATCGTGATACCCATAATAAGGACACAAAGTCAAGTTAGAGTTAGGTCAATGATTAATAAGGCACAAGTTAGGTCATTAGGTATGTCGCTCATTAGGGTTGTTTTTAGCTAAGATGGTTAGAACATTATGTAATAAATTGCCTTATTCATTTATCAAAGGAAGTTGGTTACCATTATTCTCTATTCTCTCTAGATATATGTGTTTTTGTCTCCACCTTACTGTGTATGAAGGAAAATAGGAAACAAATGTGGGGGAGAAGCACGACAACAAAAGGATGAGACAGGATCGCAAAAGTCACGAAATTTGGAAGAAAACGACGCAGGGATCATGCACGACGAAGCGGGCCCCAAACCGGGACTGAGCTGGGTCGTCCAACCCCCCTCTGGGTCGGCCAACCTAGCCTAACATCGCCTCGCCTCACATTTTGTCCACGGTCAGGTATGAGCCCAATCCACTCTATTTTCATATATGCCACTTTCTGTTTCCAACCGAGTTGAAAATCCTTTAATAAGACAATTTAAAACATGAAAGAAAGATTCTTGTAGCCTTGACTTAAGGGTAGACTCACATAATACTTTTCCTAAAAGTCTTGCTACTATTGGGAACTTAAAATTAGGGACCCTATGTCACTTAAGTTGTTGTGGAATGTGAGATAGTAAGAATAATGAAAACCTTATTCTTGATGTCTAGTCATTGGAGAATTTTATTTCAAAAAGCAAAATGAATAGCTATACTTCTCCTCTGTAGTGAAGCAATGTCCTACCAAAGCCATATATAGGATAGATAAACCTTCTACATATATTGCTTGTGTTTGTATTGAGTTTGGTCAACCCTTTGTGACCCTTGTTGAGAAATTTATCATGCTCTAAAGATCAAGATCACGTACACTCCATATATATCTGCTGCTCCTACACTGGGGGTACGCAACAACATATTTTTCATCCACCCAAAAATGTTTTACTCCTACACTAGGAGTAGACACAAAAAGAAATTTGTTAGAAATAAATGCTCCAAGTTCTTGTGTATGTCTCTCTTGAAAAGTTTCAATTGCTAGAAAGAGGTATGTGGCTATGCAAAAAGAAAAGCATTGAAAAAATAGACAAGTAACCGAGATATCTAAAACAATGAGTACTTAGATGCCTGCCATGAAAAAAGAGAGAGAAAAAGATAGCACATGCTCTCTAGTAAAAGTTTTCAAAGTTTTAAACAAGAGAGACATGTGTTAAGGAGCATAGTAGAATTAGGATAGCCACCATATATTCCACACACATGCACATATTGATCTAAGAGTATAACATCTTTCTCCTTGGATCCTTGTTTTGACTTTACAATATATGCAATGCAAGTATGTTTTCATTTTCATCCCTACCTGAGCTCCACATAAGCTTTTAGAAGTAGGAAAAAAGAAGGTAGAATCATCTATGTCTTGGTGAGGATCCAAAAATACCACATACATGAGTGAATTGAGAGTACTACAAGAAGGAGAAGGTAAGCTATGTTTTATTTCAAAACTTATGCAAAAACTCCAATTGACTTGACTGAAGAAAGAAGGTAATCTGTTTCAAGCTATTCCATTCTTCAACTGCCCAAAGTTTCATAGTAGACACATTGAATCCTACAGTGCAGGTATGAATAGGAAGGGTTTATGTTGATGTCTTGTCCTAAGGTTAAGATTACAGTGATCCATCCTTTTCTCGAGGACGAGCAAATGCCTAAGTGTGGGGGTATTTGTTGACGGTAGTTATGGTACAATTTTAACCATCAACTAATCATGAAAAAGGGTATAAAAGGAATCACCAACATATAATAGGTTTAAACTAACAGAATTCCACAAGTTTTGGTGAATCTGTGTTTTGCAGGGAGTAAACAGGAAAAGAGCCAAAGAAGACCCACATGTCGGGCTAAAAAGCATATTCCACCGCGAAACCAAGTTGAGAAGAATCTAGAAGACATGAGAAGGTGAGACACCAAAGGTATGGCCCACCTAGCATAGGCTAGGGTCAGCCAACGCCACCCTAAGTCGGCCGACCTAGGGGCCCACCTGTTAGCCTCCAGCTTCTACATCGGTTCTTCCACCGCCTTAGGGTTTGCATCTTCGCCGTTGATCAAGGTCGGTTTGATCTGAGGGTTCTGGTGCATCGCCCTAGCCTATATAAGCACAACCCTACCCCTTGGTCAGAGCATCCTCATCCTAGGTAGAAACCCTAATCCTCCTCTAGTATCCAGAAACCCTAGATAGGATCAAGAGCCAAGCATTCAAGAGAAGATTAGTCTTGTAGTCTTGTAGTGTTCCAAGACTAGGGCTAGTCTTATTTAAAAGTAGAGAGATAGAGTGAGAGGGAAGAGTTTGGAGGAGTTGCTGGCCTGTCGGTGGCTTCTCTACGGCTTGTACCTATGGGATCAAGTTCCTTTGGAGCTTGCTTCTGAGATTTGTCTGGTATTCAACTTCTGATTCAAGTAACATTGTTATTATTGTTCTTCTGGTTTACGACTCTTTTGAGTACTTTAGTCTTGGTAGCTCCTTGATTGAGGTAGTATTCATAGTGTAAGTGTGGTGCTTAGACTCGGTTACTCATAGATGCACCCTACTTTCCAAATCGGTGGTAGCTTGCGAGGGTGACTTTACCTTGTTGAATCTTCTATAGTCCACCTCCCATTTGTTGGCCAAGTAAGACCTAGTTGCTAAGGAAAACACCCTTTGCTGGTGTCTTTTCTTAAGTAATGTCCCCATTAGAACAATCATAAACATAGCTTGCGAAGGTTAGAACTAGAGACCTTAGTGATCTTCTCTATATCCCTATTATCTCCGTCATTATTGCTTCTCAGGGGTTAAGTTTAGAATTAGTTTCTCACATGTTTTCCCTGTGGTAAAATATAAATAACGATACTCTGGAATACTCCCGGGTGAAGTGTTACATCGGTATCCGTGTGCTTGCGGATCATTCCTAGTGATTATTTCTGTATGCGTTAACAAATACCAACATTCACCCCAATTCCTCTCCTTGGGGTTGTCCAGCAATCTTCGTGAAGAAGAAGGATAAATCTTTACATATGTGTGTGGACTACCGTCCACTCAATGCTATGACCATCAAGAATAAGTACCCGTTGCCTCATATTGATATCGTATTTGATCCATTGGCTAAGGCAAAGGTGTTCTCAAAAATTGATTTGAGATCAGGCTATCACTAAATCAAGATTCGGCCGGAGGACATACCTAAAATGGCTTTTTCCACTAGGTATGGTCTCTATGAGTATCTCGTCATGTCCTTTGGATTGACTAATGCTCCTACCTACTTCATGTACTTGATGAACTAGGTATTCATGTCCGAGCTCGACAAGTTAGTGGTCGTGTTTATCGACGATATCTTAATTTATTCTAAGACTCCAGAAGAACATTTAAGAGTGGTACTATCTAGATTGAGAGAGCATCAGTTGTATACTAAATTTAGTAAATGTGAATTCTGGTTGAAGAAAGTGCCCTTTCTTGGTCATGTATTATCAGAAGATGGAATTTCTGTGGACCCATCGAAGGTGCAACAAGTGCTTGATTGAAAGGCTCCCGCCTCTGTTCATGAAGTTCGTAGTTTTCTCAGCTTAGCTGGATATTATCATCGGTTCATTCAAGATTTCTCCAAGATAGCCAAGCCTATGACAAGACTGCTTCAGAAAGATGAGAAGTATGTATAGACACCAGAGTGTGAAGCTGCTTTTCGCACTTTGAGAACCTTACTAACTATTGCTCCTGTTTTAGCATAGCCTGATATTGAGAAGCCCTTTGATGTATTTTGTGATGCATCGGGTACTGGATTAGGGTGTGTCTTAATGCAGGAAGGCCGAGTCATTGCTTATGCCTCGCGCCAGTTAAGAACACATGAAGTCAATTATCCAACACATGATTTAGAGCTTGCAGCTGTGGTTCATGCTCTTAAGATTTTGAGACATTACCTACTTGGTAATCTTTGCCATATCTATACGGATCATAAGAGCCTCAAATATGTCTTCACTCAGCCCAAACTGAACATGAGGCAGCGTAGATGGTTAGAATTAATCAAGGATAATAATTTGGAAGTATGCTACCATCCTAGTAAAGCTAATGTGGTTGCAGATGCTTTAAGCTAGAAACATCAAAGTAATTCTCTGTTTGAAGAAGGTTTCAACTTAATGCATCCTACAGTCTACATAACATCACTGTTAGTTGTTCTCTAGAAGCAAAAGTCATTGAACTTTAGAAGACCGATGTTGGTATATTCCACATCAAGTGAAAGATGAAAGAAGAAGAAACCATGCATTTTCGCCTTGATGAGAATGATGTTCTGTGGTTCGATGATCAACTAGTAGTGCCTAGGGATCGAGAGCTTAGGAGCCAGATCTTGGAAGAAGCCCACTCTTCTAAACTATCCATTCAACCGGGTAGCAGTAAGATGTACCAAGATTTGAGAACTTGATTTTGGTGGACAAAAATGAAGAAAGAAATTGCAGTATATGTGGCTCGGTGTGATAATTGTTGCTGAGTCAAGGCTATTCATTTCAAGCCCGCTGGGTTGTTGCAACCGTTGTCTATTCCAAGTTGGAAATGGGATGACATTAGTATGGATTTCATTATTGGACTCCCTCCGACTCAAAAAGGTCATGATTCTATCTAGGTAATTGTTGACCATCTCACCAAGTCTGCACATTTTATTCAAGTAAATATCAAGTATCGACCCCATCAATATGCAAAGTTATACGTTGATCAAGTCATAAGATTACATGGTGTACCTAAAAGTATTGTTTTAGATCGAGGTTCTCAGTTTGTGAATCATTTCTGGGAACACTTGCATAAACACTTAGGTACCACCTTGATTCCTAGTTCTGCATATCATCTGCAGACATCCGGCCAAACTGAGCGTGTGAATCAGATCTTAGAAGACATGTTGTGAGCATGTGTGATCTCTTCCAAGGGGTCTTGGGAAGATTGGTTACCTTTGGCGGAATTCTCCTACAATAATAGTTATCAAGATGGCTCCTATTGAAGCCCTATATGGTCGTAAATGTAGAACTCCTCTAAATTGGGTTGAACATGGTGAATAAATGTATTATGGTATTGACTTTGTCAAAGAAGCCGAAGAACGAGTTCAAACCATTCAAAAACATATAGAAGCTTCCCAATCTAAACAAAAGAGTTATGCAGATAAAAGGACAAATCATATTACCTTTCAAGTTGGAGATTATGTGTATCTGAAAGTGTCACCAATGAAGAAAGTGCCAAGGTTTGGAGTAAAAAGGAAACTTGCTCCTAGATATGTAGGTCCTTACAAGATCATCGCAGAAAAAGGACCAGTTGCTTACCAGCTCCAGTTGCCTCCAGAAATGAGTGTTATATTCAATGTCTTCCATGTCTCCCAGCTTAAGAAATGTCTTCATGTACCCAAAGAAGCCATTGAACCTGCTAATGTCGAGCTTGAATTTGATTTAACCTATGAAAAAAAGCTAATCCGAGTGTTTGAAGACATGGAAAGAGTAACACGTAGCAGAGTTGTTAAGTTCTACAAAGTGGTTTGGAATCACCATAGTGAACAAGATGCTACATGGGAAAGAGAAGATTATCTACAGAAAGTTTATCCGAGTTTCTACAAGAGATGGTAGGCTTTGCAAATCTCAGGGTGAGATTTGTTTAAGGGGGGAAGGCTGTAACACCCTAGGTGTTAAGCATGCATTTGCCATTGTCATTTCATGAGCACAAGCATCATTGAGCATTGCATAAGCATGAGCATCTCAAACTCTATCAGCATGATTGTTTATATCACATGTGTTGTCACTTAAGTACTATGCTTGTGTTAGGGTTTACATGTACTTTGTGTATCAAATGCTTGTATTATAGTAGGAGTACCCTTAACATGCATAGAGTAACATGTAGAGCAACTTTGGTATTCATAGTGTGAGCTAGTTTAGCCTCTAAGTTATAGCTATAGAGTAGAACCTCAATTTCATGATATATGTTTGACCAAAGTTGAATGTCATCTTAGAAACCTTGCATGGTTGTGTTCCCATTAGCAAAGTTGTAGAATTCAACTAGTGTAACAACTTTTATTTTTGGGTCAAGGTCTAGTTCAGCTCCTAACATGTCTAAAAATTGCACACAAAAATCAATGCAGTGTTGTTTTGTAACTTAGAAATTTTTTCTAAGTCCTCATGTTGTCTTGCAGTTTGCAAGTAGGGTACTATGGCGCTTAATAACTTGAAATCCTTGGTGATCTAGCTCAAGCTCATATTGACAAAGTTGAAGAACTCATGTAGCTCTATCACCCAGTGCACTTGGTTTAGTTTTTGGTCGAGCGGATTAGGAGTTTTGATTGAGCCAAAACGCGCTGCTAATCGCTGCATTTGCCTGATTCAAAAATTCAGGCCGAGCCTGAAGTGGCCGAGTGGCCATAGGCCATGGCTGCCACATGGTGGTCATACGCCAGTGTTGGCCCAGCTGGTCAGGCCGTCGACGCCACTTCAACCGCGCGCCCCTGCTGCTCCATCCACCCGCCCTCATTTCGCATTCTTGCTTCCCCAGCGCGTAGCCGAAGCGGAGTGCCGAGCTCGCCATGCCACCGTGCCTTCCGTCGTTGTGCAGCGCCATCGCCATTGCACCACCACCCAATCTAGCTCACGGCAGCTTCACCACCGTCACCTCTACCCCCTCAAACCACTAGCTTCCTCACCCGAGCCATAGGTAAGATGAAATTCAGGTTGCGCCGCTGCGGGTGCTCATTGGAGCGCCACTGCGCTTGACCTCACCATGGCTGTGTCGCCTCGCTGCACCCCGTGCCTCCCTTCTTGCTGCGTTGGAGTCACCTTGGTGCCGCGGTGCTCTGGTAGAAGTTAGGGTAGACATTATCGTGCATGCGCCTAGGAACACGCCGCTGTCCTCGCCGCGCTCGCCATCACCGCCGAGGCAGTGGAGCTCGTCGTAGCTGAGCATGACCGCCTCTGCTCCTTGCCTTCTTGTGTCTAGGGTAGAGTAGGGCTAGGTTTAGTTCTTGGCAAGACAGAGACCCGTAGCTTGTCGCCGTTTCACCGGAACAGGTTTGTGTTGGCCGTGCTCCGTGCACCGCCCTGCGGTCATGCACGCAGCCAAGCCTCTCCGCTCCGTCACACGAAGCCTAGATGGCCTAGAAAGTTTAGCCTGAGCTCGGTGAAGCCGTAGCCGCCTTCGCCCGGGTCAGTGGTGATCGGAGCTCACCGGCGTATCGCCGCGCCACCTCCACCGTCCGCCATGGCCGCTGACCACCCCTCTCTGGTCAACCCTAGGTCGAGATGTCTACACCGGTCGACGCGGGAGGAGGAGTAGATCACGTAGGTGGTGTCGGTTTCACCGGAGACCTCACCGTCGGCGAGAAATCGCTGGCCAGAGTGTCGCCCCTGTTCTGTGTCTCTGTCAGCGGGGTCCCACTGACCCATGGGTACCGTCTGTCAGTGGCTCTGGTTTTAATTTCAAGTGAATTTGAATCCTGAAAATTGTGCCAACTTTGAAAATTCATATCTTGAGTTTTAGAAGTCCAAATGAGGTGAACAAAATTTTGTTAGGCTTTGTATAATGTGTAGTTTTTAATAAAAATATAACATACACAGTTTCATGTAATATTATTGGAGAATTAAATTGAAATCTAAATGTGCTTTTTATGCATGTTGAAACTTGTTAAGTGCATAACTGGAGTTGTAGTGCTCCTCTGGCTGTCAAAATTTTATGGCATGCTAGTTAGGATTTATGTGAGTTGTGATAAGAATTTGAGGTCTAGTGCTTGTTTAGTTTAGGAGTTATGATTTTCCTTTTAATAAATGCTAGATTCTTGTGCTAATTTTCATGCTAAAAATATAGCTTCTCTACTCTTAAAATTAATTGGAGAGTGTCTTGATGTCTTAGTGAAGCTAAGAAAAATATGAAATCTATTGCTTGATACTTTTCACTAGGGTTTATGAATTATGCTATTATTAGCGTTGTTAGCTTGTCATTTTTGTGTAGGATGTTTCCTTTGTTCAAATGCTATGAAATTTATACAGTAGTCTATTTAAAGCATGTAGAAACTACTGCAATTTTTGTAGAAATTACTGTATAGTTTTGCTATATGATTATTATTCCACCCAATTATCTAATTAAATTAATAAAGGTATGTGAATAATTAAGTTGGGATGAATCATCTTACTTTCTGGGGTGTATTTGATATGCCTTAACTGTTGGTAACCTTGATATGGTTCAAATTGAAGTTCTAAGAGGTAGTAAAAATATTATTGCTCTATAATTTCAATTTTAGAGTTGTTTCTGGACAGATTTGGGTACTTAGTGAATTGCCTATTAAGATGAAGAGTAATGTAAAAATGGTTAATAACAAAGTTGTAGGACACTTATCCATCTAACTTGTGTTAAAATTTCAGAGCAATAGGCCAAATGGTTTAGGAGTTATAGCAGTTTGAAGTTAGTCTTCCAAAATGCTTGCTCTCAGGAATTTCTGTGTAGACATGTGATGATTGTCTGTTTTGGTTAGGTTAAAGTGAGACTTAGCCTTGGGTGATTAAATAAAAGTTATACATAACTTTATAAGCTTTCTAGAAAGTCTAGGATCACAACTGTTGGATGAATATAACTGTAGTTATGATGTAAACTTGCTGCTATGTGTGTGCGATGATAGTTGTTGATTGCAGATTCTTAGAATTTATAGAGAAGAGATATGCACCAACTTAGTAAACATGAAATAATTTGTATCATCATCTAAGTAGAAGAATGATCATCATAGCATCATATCCACTCACATGTTATACCATTCATGATCCTCTTGTGCATCCATGAAACTCACTTATGCATATACATACAATAGGTGCAACCGAGGAGATCACGCTGGTGGAGCTCGATGTCAGTCCTCAAGAGGAAAGTCAGGAGGTGCAGCACCAGGAGGTTCCCGGAGAAGGAGAGCCTGAAGTTGACCATCTTCCCGAGTGCCCCGATGACCAGCCTTCAGTGTTCGTGAAAGGCAAGTTCCGGAGCATTATAAGCCTCCCTATCTTTTCAATACTATCTAAAGTTAATTGTATTGCTGCACTAAGTAATAGGAGTTGGTTGGAAACACTTCCTGCATATTACCTTTCCTTGTCCAGAAATATCTACCATGAATCCTTTGTAGGTCTAAGATTGTTTTATGCTTAGCCATGCTTAGACCGGTAGAAGTCGGGTGATTTCCTGTCACCTGTGAGCTATAGGCGATAACTTGATCATGGTTAGCTATATTGTGCTATCATGGAACATAACCTGAGGCTGTGATTAATTGGAGACTGGGCAGAGTCTTGTGTAGGTGATCACAGTGACTCCATCTGTGTTGTTTAAGGACCGTTCGTTGAGGGTCATCTTGTCATGTTGAACGCAGCCTCTCACATAGTTGGCCGGATAAGTCGTTCCAACCATGAAGCCATGTAGCTCAATTTAGGCCGGGGACACGAGGGGTTAAAGTGCACACCTTGGTTGGTAACCAGTCCGGAGCTTCCTGGCAGATTGGTTGTCTTTGGGGGTGCGGCGCCGGTACTACCCGTGACTTTACCTGAATTGTACCAAAGGTGACCTAAGACTACTTTGGCGTGGGTATGTCTGGTTGTGTGTTAGGAATTTTCCCCAGCTGGGTAGGAATTGATTCGAATCGCCGTCTCTCCCGGATAGTGAGAACTTGACTTGAGTACTCTTCATCGTAGTAAGTGAATGGAAGTGTTGGTTATGTGAATTATGGAAGAGCTCAACTTGCTATGGTTATTATTGATTTGATCTAATGGTACAAACATGTTTGGCATAGGATAGCTGCAAACTTAGTATGGTATAGGAATGGTAAAATGAATCCAAAGAATAAAAGATGATGAACTATAACAGCTTTTATGCAAAAAGGTGTCAGCCCACTCTACTATTAAAAGCTTGCATACTCCTTGGTGTCTTAGTTGATAGATGATGAGTAAGTCTAGCTGAGTACATCCTCGTACTTAGGGTTTTATTCCCTTCGTTGCAGATAATGTGATGTTCCATGGCTACTGCAAGAATTGCCTTGCCCCAGCCATGGAGGAGGATTAGGACCTTGGGCAAAGGTCGCTCTGTTGTTATCTCATCTTGTGCTTTTGTGGGAAATGACAAACTTCTGGCACTGTACTAAAACCTATGTTGTGTTGTGTAACTTTGGCTTCCACTATTTGACCCCCGTGTAATATTTGTGGCAAACTTCGATGTGTAATCGATTACTTGTGAAATTATTGTAACGTATGACTTGTATGCTGAATCATGTACGATCTTGGCTTGTATGTTGGTTGATCCGAGATCCTTCGAGATACTCGGCGGACTACCGTGTTTATATGGGCTCAAGTGTGAGAGTTTGACTGCATTAGTGGTCGCTTTTGTACTTGTGCTGTTATAAATTGGACAGTTCTGTGATAGCTGGTATCAGAGCAAGGTTCAACATTAACTTATCATATGTGTATTTAAAACAAAGGTTTTGTTTTACAAAAAGTATAAGTGTGCCAGTTCAAGAAGGCACTCTTCACATCCATGTGAAACAGCTTGAACCCTTTCGATGCTGCAAAGGCTAAAAGAATTATAATGGCTTCTAAATGGGCTACAGGAGCAAAGGTTTCCTCATAGTCTATCCCTTCTTTCTGACAAAACCCCTGGGCTACTGTTTACACCAAAATTTGGGAGAAGAGCGTGAGAACTCGCAGGCTTCCAGAATTATGCCAATCAAGGAGTCGATAGAGTAAAGATTGATATCTGCTGGATCGAATGCGACACTGGATCCATTCTCTTCGAATGACATCAGCAGATAACGATGATAGGATATGATTGGCGCCAAGAAGCTACATATCAGACTCTATAAAAGGGGAAAGATTAGAGTCCAAGTTATCTTAAGATAGGAATATTTCCTTCATACCAAAGAATTACATTGAGTCGTACTCGAGTAGGGTTCATTTTTAGGCTCCGGGTATAAATACCAAACCCTTGCTATTGTAAAGACAATCAATCAATCAAATACAAAGTCAATTACTTTTTTCGACTCCAGCCACCCCTTAGGAGTAGGAGTAGAATAGATCTCAGCGAGTTCGTCAGCAAGTACGGCTGCATCGATCCGGTCGACCTCCACTGCTTGTTTATAAGTACCGTCATGGTTTATACCTCTGTTTGTATGGCTGCATCGATCCGGTTGACCCCCACTGTGGCTCTGGTATAGGCTAGTTATCGACTCTTGCCTAATTCAAGTATGGCCTATGTAATTCTGCCTCACACCCCACTGCTTGAATTGGATCAAGGTCAAGTTATCGGCTCTACCTTAGTATGGCAGTCTTTGGTAGATTCATTAAGTTACCGATATTGCTTATTGCTTTCATTGTTTATCTAATTACAGCAATATCACTCTGCCCGATTGAGATTGATCTGGATCGGCCTTATATTTTATTTAACCCATCATTTGCTAATCTAAATTTGACTTAATTTACACCTTAAATGATGAGTTATGCTTTATCGGCTGTTTTACATCAATCTTAATCGTGCATAGCGTCCGGTTAAGGCATGCCGATCTCGAGTAGATCTATTAGTTAATGAAAACCGTTCCATGGCCCATCATCACGACCTGTGGGATTCTGCCTCTCACCCCACTATCGACACCATGGAGCGGGGATCGTTAGTTGCTAGACCCGTTCCTGAGAAGGCATGACCTTAACTGTGCGCTATGCCTGAATCGGCTATTTAGCCGATATCGAATGCTTTCATGAACAGTTCACATCACGAGATCATTGAAGTAGAGATAAGTTGAAAGATATGTTAGCCCCATGATCTTGTTATTGTATTACGGCTTGCATGATTCTGCCTCATGCCCCACTAATATTAGTAATGAGTTAGGGTCGTCGAGTCTATCATTGTTTCTATGGCCTGCATCATTCTGCCTCATGCCCCACTGGTCATGGCGATAGATGAGATCTAACATGTTCATTAGATTTATCTTTATTAGATGGTTAAGAGGTGTTGAGTTGTTTCTTTATATAAAAGGAGTTCAGTTACTTGTAATCATTGGCTCAGTACAAACCAATCACCATTGATACCTTATTGCCATTGATTAATATTTGCTTAAATAATATTTATCTTGAGTGATAACCGATTCTTCTTACACAACCCCACGAGCTTTAACCGATTCATTCTTGTGAATATGCTGGGATCGACTATTTAGTCGATTTCCTCTCATATCGGCTCTCAGAGCCGCACATTCGAGACTGTTTTGCAACACCGGCACATTCTGCCCTTAATTACTGATGAGCTTTCTCTCCTTGTCAATTGCAGGGTCAAATTGACTGGCACGTCTCGGGAGGATTGCGTAGGGTCGACCACCCTTGCGCTGAAGCTAGGCAGATCTGCTCCATCGAGCGGACCCTTCTGGCTTGCTGCATGTGTCCTCGGCACAGAGACGAAAATTCTGTATCGACACACATTTCTGGCACACTTGGTGGGACACCACAATTGTTATGGTGGCTCACAACAACGACAACATCTTTATGGTACACTATGAAGACCTACCTGATGAAGATATGGATACCATTGGCAAAGCTATAGAAGAATTTCAGAAGAAGTGTTTGTTGTCCTACACCAAAACACGTGATAGCACAATTATTTAGAAATTTCCTCTACCAAGAGTTCTACTTCATGGACAGACAGACATAGTCGAAGCTGAAGACAGGCGTTTCTTTACGAAAGCCATAGACAAATCTGTTCGTGATGCCATATCAAGCCGCAATGAAACTTTTGTTGACGCATTTCACAATGCCATGAAAGAGGCGATTCGTGGAATTCCAGTTGGTCAGGTTGGATCGACTTGTTACAATATTCTAGATCTGTTGACCCAAGGGACTAATCAAGTTGGTACCAACCATCAAGAAGCAGCACTAGCTGGTAATGGTGATGTCCAGACTCTTCAAGGCTCATCTGAACAAACTCCAGGAACTGCTACGAATCAGATATAGTACAATCCTAGACCGTCAATGCAGCATGTGCAACAGTCGGCGGGGCAAGGTCAGAATCAGGTGATCAATTTTGGCACATCAGGCCACATACCGTTGTCGGCTCAAAAATAGCACCATCAATTCAAAGGATCCGTAGAGATATAGATCCTTATGTCTATAATCAGAGACTTCAAGCAGCAAGCCAGCAAAGGGCCCAACAGATTGAGATTCCACAAGGGTATCACTATGGCACAGATTATAACACTCTCCACATGATGCCACATCTAGGATATCAAGGCACACGAGATTTCAATCCACAGATGGGCCAGCAAATACCGAGAAATCCAAATCCGCAAGCTGACGAGTTGCTGCTGAAGGTGACCAAGATGATGAAGAATCAGTTTGGTCTGAAGCCAAAAGGGCTAACCTTTTCGTACAAACGCCCATATCCAGAATGGTATGATTTGGTCGCTCTTCCTACAAATTATAGGCTCCCAGAGTTCGCCAAGTTCACTGGTCAAGACAGTACAAGCACAATAGAACATGTCAGTCGGTAGCTTACACAATTGGGCGAAGCATCAGTTGAGGATGCCCATCGAGTTCATTTCTTCTCCTTGTCCCTATCAGGACCAGCCTTCACTTGGTTTTCGTAACTACTAGGCAACTCCATTGCCAATTGGGCTAACCTAAAGAAGAAGTTTCATACATATTTTTACACTAGAACTGGAGAAAAGAAGATAACCGATTTGAGAACCATGAGACATAGGACTAATGAATCGAGCACTGAGTTTCTTCAGAGGTTCCGAGAGACTAGGAACTTGTGCTTCTCATTAAGCTTGGTCGATGATCAGCTAGCTACTTTAGCTATCTAAGGAATGCTGCCAATGTGGAAAGAAAAGCTGCTAGGACAAGAATTTGACAACTTGGGTCAATTGGCTCAACGAGTAGCAGCGCTCAATAGCCAATTCCAGAGTATACGCAGAGATACCCGATTCTAAGAAGTGCGGCATACCAAGCAAATAGCTGATAAGAAGCAACCATCGGCTAATATCTAAATGGCTTTTCTGTTACCATCAGAATTTAGAGCTCCGGCAGATCAGGAAGTTTATTCAGACTTCAATGAATCAGAGTATGAAGAGATAGTTGCCAAGTTAGCGGTTGTGCAGCAAGAAATATTTGACAAGCCAATCAAGCATTGGCACTTAAAGGCTTTATATATGAAAGGTTTTGTTGATGGGAAGCCAATGAACAAGATGTTGGTGGATGGAGGTGCTTCTATCAATCTTATGCCTTACACTACTTTTTGTAAACTTGGCAAGGGAACAGGAGATCTGCTTGAGACCGACATGATGCTTAGAGACTTCGGAGGAAATACATCCAAGACCCGAGGGGCAATAAATGTCGAGTTGACAATTGGGAATAAAACTCTACTCACCACGTTCTTTGTCATCGATGGAAAAGGCTCATACAGTCTACTCCTCAGTCATGATTAGATTCACGCAAACTATTGCGTGCCATCAACCATGCATCAATGTTTGATTCAATGGCATGGGGATGATGTCGAGGTGGTTCGCGCTGATGAGTCTGTGAGCATCGCAACAGCCGATCCAGTGTTTTGGGAATTAGGAGACTTTGAATGCCTTTCTAGCAAGAGATGGGAAGGAGGCTTTGTTAGGATTAATAATGAAGGCCAACAGCCGGTTCAAGCAATCGGCTCTGAAAGTTTGTTTTGATCAATGATCGTGGCTTCGCGTCGGCCATTAAATTAAGGAAAAATAAGCATTGAGTCTTGGAGATGGGTTTAGACCGACGTATGTGAATGCTGAGTTAAAGTATAAATGCGATTCAGAGTTAATGGATTTCTTAAGAGAAGTTTTGTTTCGCTTAATAGGGTGCTTGACTTGGATTGATCGATCGTTTGATCTTTGGAATGAAAAATGCATGAAGAGATGTTATCCTAACGTCTGAATTTGATAGCCGATTCATTTAGTCATTGGCTCCAATAGCCGATACCAGGAGGGTATCGCCTCTAGGTCAAAAAAGTAAAAATCTTCAAAAACAGCAAAAGCCGATACGATATGTATCACCTACAGAGCAAAAACAAAAAGGATAAGAACAGTCATACACAAGACCATTGTACTAAGGTACATTCATGAAAGAATAGGAGTCTTTGTTCATCAGGTTACCCTAAGTACAAACTAATCGAAGACCTTGTTCACTACATCTTGAGCGGATGTGATGTCCACTATGGCCTCCGCTGCCATGACAAACTCTTCCAGTAGGTCCTCATGTTCTTCAGGGCCATCGCTTGATGGGAAACCAGTCTCCATGGCATGGAGTTCGTACCCAGTCTGAACTTGTGCCGCGGTCAGCGCCACCGCCACACCATGACGAACACCGTGTAGGGTGATCTCTGAAACATGGGCAGAAACGATGTGGAGACGAGCATTGATGAGGGAGCCACGTGCATTGACGGCGTCAACAGCCGCGTTCACTGCTAGTTGGAGAGACTCCAACTGCATCGTCAGGGCTGATGATCACAGAAAAGGGGGAAACTATCAAGATGAAGGCAGTGAGAAATCGGAATGGAAACATCCATGAAGATCATCTTACCTATTACCACAGCGTCAGACTTAGCCAGCCACGCTCGGACAGTGCTGGCCTCCTCCTCGGCCGCATGAAGAGCGGCCTGAGAAGCCCCGAGATGGATCTCGAGCTGACCATTTTCTCGAGTCGCCTCAGAGTAGCGGTTCTGAGACGCCCTCCACTCCTGGAGGAAACACCGAGCATCGTCGTCGTTGTACGAATCAGAGGAATCCGATAATGAGGATGGCGCGGCATCAGAGGGTTCACCAGCCCTGGGAAGAGGACGAAGCCTGTCGTTCACAACAAACCTAGGAACAAGAGTTCACCCCTATGAACAGAAAGTTGCAAATCATCGCCATAAGCGGAAGGCACCAATCTCACCTCATGCGTCGAAGGCGCTGGCTCACCGGCATGTTCTCCTCTAGAGTCTCCTCCACCACGCGCTTGCCATGGTTGTCCTCGCCGACCATGAAGTTGCTTGGATCTATTGGAAGGGGAGAAAACCGCTACAGGGTTGCAAAGGCGGAGAAGTGCAAAGGAACAGGAGCGGTTGCAAGTGTAGATGTGTTCGAGGCCGGAGCCCTCGGCTGGTATTTGAAGTCGTGGAGCGAAGAGATAGACACCTCGGGGAAGTACAAAAGGCAACCTCAATTAAAAGAAGGCAAAGCGCCACCTCGCTAATACCGAGAAAGATGCGGCGTCATGCGACTGAAGGCAGAGGGTCGAGAGGTTCTCTCAATAAAAGCCATGTTTTCAGATTCAATTAAGATCGAGATCGTAAATCTGGAATCAGCTGTTTCCAATCGACTCTTCGGCCGAAGAAAGAAATACAACAAGACAAATATGGTTATCGTGCACAAGATATATATGCCGACCTACGGATTACACGTTCAGAACAACCTGAATGATTTTCAGTATTGCAAGCCGGACAGCATTAGCCTCTGCAATCTTGCGCTCGCATTCTTCAGCTGTTCCAGGGGTGTTCTCAAGGCTGCTACAGATAGTTCTACTTTCTTTCACTTTGGCCAACAGTTCCTGTTTCTTCTGTTTGATGGCATTAGGTATTTGAGCCAGAGTAGACTTGCAATGATCAATGGCGGCCTTCATGTTTTCTAGCTCCCTCTCAAGCTCTGCACGTCGGGCTTCCAATTGAGACAACTCTGGATCAGTCCCAAGGGAAGAGTTCTTCCAAGCATCAATCGACTGTGTCAGTTCTTTGACCTCTTGCCTGTTGGAGTCCCTTTTAGCCAGCAAGGCTTCACGGTTGGACAAGTTCCTCTGGATTGTTTTCACCTTCAAGGCCTGATCTTCGAAAATAGGCAAATATGATAAGACCCTGGAGAGAGCTGGGGATGGATCACCCTGAATAGCCAAGAAGACTCGCTGCATTGATTCAGTATCCTAGACCAAATCGACTATGTTCTTCTCAAATACAGGCAGTATATCTTTTAGCCGATTTCTGGTCTCCTCTGACAAGGATTCAGCATAGGAGGTGGCTGACGATCTGATTTCATCTTCATCAAAATACTCCTCAAGATTGAAAGAACAACTCTGTGCTAGAGGATCGAGTGCCTATATATAGGGGAAATCTTGATTAAGAGGTTTTAATCAGTTTGTCGCAAAATGGATGGTGAAAAGATACAGTACCTTCTCTGTAGAAGCCTCTATCAGAAGAGGGAGAGCAGCTAGTGATGCACCAATAGCATCTGGTTGAATCGGCTCTAGATTTCCGACGCTGATATCTGCAATGGCAAGAGGAGATTTTTATTCATGTTTATTGTAGAGGGATAGGCCAAGCACATGATTTCCTTACCATCAGGTGTGTGCCGAGTTGGGGAATCGACAGTATGAGTATCAACAATAGGGTTGTTCCCAGCGTAAACGGGATCATTGTTAATAGGTGAACTGCCAGGCCCCTGCTGTTGCACGGGTATTTCCTCAGAAGATGTCTAGCGTGACAAATGATTAAATAAAAGTTGGAAAGTCGGGTAAATCAACAAATTAAAAGGAAAGTACTCCAACGAATATCAAAGATAAAACTCACAATTTCTGCCATCATGAAAGCATCAGTTGCCTCTACTGAAATCGGCTTCTCCTAAGAGGAAGGTTCGGTTGGTGATGGATCAAGTGCCTGAGATAGCTGTCCCGCGCCCAAGGCAGACTGAGACGCGATGCTCGATAACTGTGAAGAAAATGGGATAAAAAATTGAACGTTAGTTTGAGGAAAGTGTGAATCGTTCACCTGAGCAGCTGATGGTCTTGTCCTACGGAGTCTTTTTCCAGTAGTGGCTTTCTGAGTTGCCCCTGGAACCACTTTGCGCTTAGGAGATTGACATGTCATGATCATGGGAGCAGCATGGGTTCTCATCAACTTCTTCAAAGAAGGAGCGGCGGTTGATCCCATCCTTGAAACTGGGCATGACGACTGGTAATCTATCGGACGCCCTCTCCTATCCTAGCTTGGAGGATCGAATTCAATGTCCTAAAAGGGTCGGTTAAGACAGTTGGTAAAAAGATTCACTAAGTAATTTCTCCAAAAAGAGAATGAAGGGATTACCTCATTATCAGAAGCAAATTCCCCGTCCAGAGCTATGCACAGAGGATAGACCGGCCCACAAAAGAGATGGGAATGCCATTCTTGCCACCAGGAGTCAAAGAGATTGGAAGAAAAGCTGGCCCTGACCCAGTCATGCAAGGAAAAAGAAGGAAGGTCTGATCCCAATTGGAAGACTCTAGAAGTTTCTAGCATGTCACTGATATCTTCCCTCGGCTTCAGGGTGTTCTTGAAGAACAGACAAGGGGGGAGTTGATCGAAGCCGAACTGACGGGCCACAAACGAAGGATTGTAAAATTCATAAGTTGGAGGATTGCCTGAGATGGAGGAGCCTTTAATCATTTTACCATGGCCGTGACAAAATTCGGCTGGAAGAACACATGGCTTAATAAAAGAGTTGAAGATCGTAGCCGCTGTTTCGTCCAAACAGCCGGATTCAAATCGGAATCTGAAAGGAAAAATCAGTTCATCCTCCTCATTATAAGGTAGCCAGGTCAGGACAGCCACATCAAACCTCCTGTAAATTTTTTTGAAGAGGTGGCCAACATCAGAGTTGATTATTATGGCCGATGCAGCCTCGCCATAGTTCGTACACCGTCGAGTTCTTCCTTCTTTGCATCTATATTCCTCACCAAAATTAGAGGAGGGAAAGCTCAAGTCTCTGAGGTCAGGCTTTATAGTCTTGTGCTTATACAAATTGAGCCACAATTGTATCAGCCACCAAGGGCCACTAATAGTCTGTATCGGCTCATTCTTCAGTAATTGAGCAGCCACCTGGTACATTAGATGATAAGCAGCTCCTAGGAGATATTTTCCGAGAGGGATATTCTTGCCTAATGCTAGGTGCTCCGCCATGAGTTTGTGATTATAGGTTGGACCACAAGATGACCCGCAGAAAATGAATCTTCCAACCACATGTTCAGAAAGGCCATGTATTCCCTTTGATTGATGGTTGGTCCATCTACAATATGATTCAGAATGTAACTTGCCCATCCGGTACAGTCTGCAATCTTGGCCAATCTCTTGGGACCGGCACTCAAATACTCATAAGGTTGCACTGATCCAGTAATCCTAAGGCCGGTCAACATGTATACGTCGGCCAGAGTGATGGTCATTGGGCCATGACCAAAAATGAAAGCATTCAGAGCATTAGACCAGAAATAAGAAGCAGAGATCAAAAGTGAATCATTCATCTCCATTTCGGACAATGAAAGTGTTAAGCATTGGTTCAGATCATAAAGCTCCCAGTCTCCGATACCCTACAGAACCAATATATCCATCCCTTAGGTGCGTTAGGCCAGTTTCTGAAGGAAGTTTTGTTCTAGGAGGATGAATCCACTACAGACTGTTTAAAAGGGATCTGGTTGGTTTCTTGGCAGATGAAATCAGATGGATCAAAATCACCCATAGGCCTGAGAAACTAAGCATTAGGGATGGCAGCTGATGGAATCAAGATCTTGTTCCTCATTTCCTAGAAATCGGATAAAATAAATTCAAGAAGAAAGAAGATGTGGGCTGGCAGCCGACACTCGGAAAATGGAAACTTGGAAATATACCTCAGGGATGTGGTCGGCGGTCGCCATCGCGGTCAAAAATTGGTTTGGGTCTAGCGAAGATCGCTTGGACGATGGCTCATTGGAATAGATGATCTGCTAGGGTTTGAGGCCTCGGCGATGACGGTGTCGGCTGTTTGAAGTTGGCTTAAGGAGAAAGGGGAAAGTGAACAGGCCGAGTAAGTTGCAAAATATACTGTTGGGATGTTATATAGAGCTTGGGCCAGGAAGTTAGGAGTCGCGCATATATCTCGGATGCTGCAGTTGCAGTGTAGTAAACCAGTGAACCGGAATTTCAAGATAAAATCATTTTATCCCAAAATTGGGGGGCATGTATTTACACCAAAATTTGGGAGAAGAGCGCGGGAACTCGCAGGCTTCCAGAATTATGCCAATCAAGGAGTCGATAGAGTAAAGATTGATACCTGTTGGATCAAATGCAACACTAGATCCATTCTCTTCGAATGACGTCAGCAGATAACGATGACAAGATATGATTGGCGCTAAGAAGATACATATCGGACTCTACAAAAGGAGAAAGATTAGAGTCCAAGTTATCTTAAGATAGGAATATTTCCTTCATACCAAAGAATTACATTGAGTCATACTCGAGTAGGGTTTGTTTTAGGCTCCGGGTATAAATACCAAACCCTGGCTATTGTAAAGACAATCAATCAATCAAATACAAAGTCAATTACTTTTTTCGGCTCCGGACACCCCTTAGGAGTAAGAGTAGAGTAGATCTCGGTGAGTTCTTTAGCAAGTATGGCTGCATCGATCCAGTCGACCTCCACTACTTGTTTGTAAGTACCGTCATAGTTTATACCTCTGTTCGTATGGCTGCATCGATCCGGTCGACCCCCACTGCGACTCTGGTATAGGCTAGTTATCAACTCTTGCCTAATTCAAGTATGGCCTGTGTGATTCTGCCTCACACCCCACTGCTTGAATTGGATCAAGGTCAAGTTATCGGCTCTACCTTAGTATGGCAGTCTTTGGTAGATTCATTAAGTTACTGATATTGCTTATTGCTTTCATTGTTTATCTAATTACAGCAATATCACTCTGCCTGATTGAGATTGATCTGGATTGGCCTTATATTTTATTTAACCCATTGTTTGCTAATCTAAAGTTGACTTAATTTGCACCTTAAACGATGAGTTATGCTTTATCGGTTGTTTTTTATATCAATCTTAATCGTGCATAGCGTGCAGTTAAGGCATGTCCGATCTCGAGTAGATCTATTAGTTAATGAAAACCGTTCCATGGCCCATCATCACGGCCTGTGGGATTCTGCCTCTCACCCCACTATTGACACCATGGAGCGGGGATCGTTAGTTGGTAGACCCGTTCCTGAGAAGGCATGACCTTAACTATGCGCTATGCTTGAATTGGCTGTTTAGCCGATATCGAATGCTTTCACGAACAGTTCACATCACAAGATCATTGAAGTAGAAATAAGTTGAAAGATATGTTAGCCCCATGATCTTGTTATTGTATTACGGCCTGCATGATTCTGCCTCATGCCCCACTAGTCATGGCGATAGATGAGATCTAACATATTCATTAGATTTATCTTTATTAGATGGTTAAGAGGTGTTGAGTTGTTTCTTTATATAAAAGGAGTTCGGTTACTTGTAATCATTGGCTCAGTACAAACCAATCACCATTGATATCTTATTGTCATTGATTAATATTTGCTTAAATAACATTTATCTTGAATGATAACCGATTCTTCTTACACAACCCCATGAGCTTTAACCGATTAATTCTTGTGAATATGCTGGGATCGACTATTTAGTCGATTTCCTCTCATATCGGCTCTCAGAGCCGCACATTCAGGACTGTCTGGCAACATCGGCACGTTCTGCCCTTAATTACTGATGAGCTTTCTCTCCTTGTCAATTGCATGGTCAAATTGACTGGCATGTCTCGGGAGGATTGCGTAGGGTCGACCACCCTTGCGCTAAAGCTAGGTGGATCTGCTCCATCGAGCGGACCCTTCCGGCTTGTTGCGCGTGTCCTTAGCACAGAGACGAAAATTCTATGTCAATAGCTACCAACCTCGCCTTGTTTCCCACTACCACCCCATCCTCACTCTGTTTGTTCTTGAAAACCCACTTAGTACCTATGGGATGGCAATCTGGTGGAGGTGGTACTAAAACCCACACTTGGTTTCTCTCAAAGTTCTCTAACTCCTCATGCATAGCATTGACCCAATCAGAATTAGATAATGCGTGCCCAACATCTCGAGGCTCAAAAGAAGCAACAAAAGCAGAATGAGCAAAGTGAGAAGTGTGATAAGACTTGGACCGCGTGACTCGCTAGTCAATGTCACCAATCATGGTCTGAGGTGGGTGGCGACGCTGAATGTGCTGAGGTGCTTCCCTTGAAGAAGTCGCCTCCCCTTAAACAGTAGCTGGGCCTCCTCAGGTGGAGCCAGTGAAAGCTGAGGAGGCTACTCACACGGACCCCAAGTAGTGGAAGAAGAAGGGTCAGAGCCGTGAGTAGAAGTGGTCGTCGCAGGCTCGAGAGGGGCAGCTAGTGGAGTCGGCTCGGGATCACCCCAATCGGCATCTTCCTGCTCCTCCTCCACAAAGATGCTTTTACCAATCTCCTGATCACCTGCACAATCAAAGATAGGAGTGGAACAAGGCATGGTTTTGTCGAATGTGACCTCACAGGTCTCCACAACTCGGTTAGTTTCAAGGTTAAGAACACGATATGCATGCGAGTGAGAAGCATAACCAAGAAAAATACCATCGGAAGACCTAGACTCAAATTTGTCCAAATTACCTTGTTTCAGGATGAAGCATTTGCACCCAAACACCCTAAAGTGGCTTACCTTGGGTGGTCTTCCAAATTGCAACTCATAAGAAGTCTTCTTCATGAAAGCTCAAAGGAAAATGTGATTAGAGACATGGCAAGCTGTGTTGATCGCCTCGGCCCAATATCTCCTAGGAGTCCTATGCTCATCGAGCATCGTCCTAGCCATCCTCAACAAGGGTCCGATTCTTACGCTCAACAACGCCATTTTGCTGGGGGACGTAAGGAGAGGAAAATCGATGCTCGAGGCCCAAAGAAGCACAAATGGTCTCAAAATGAGTATTCTTGAATTATGTGCCATTGTCACTGCGAATCGCTCTCATGGCATTCTTAGGGAATTCATTTTGCAGCCGAAGAATCAAATCTCGAGCATGTGAAAAAGCCTCATCCTTACCCTCCATGAAAAACACCCGAGAATAGAGAGAAAAATCATCCACGATCACTAGAACGTACCACTTCCCACCATCTGACCGAACCAAAGCTGGACCAATTGTGTCCATGTGAAGTAGCTCATCGGGTTCCTTGGTCATGACTTGATTCATAGGTGGATGAGAAGCGGCAACCATCTTCCCATGATGATAAGGGTGGCAAACCAAATCCTTCTCAGATTTCAACTTGGGCAATCCTTGGATTAAGTCAAGTGAGCTCAACGTAGCTAGTAAGTAAAAGCTCAAGTGACTAAGTCTCCTATGCCACTTCCAAAGCTCAGAAAGAGGATCCAGCCACCAAACACCGAGAAGAGCCAAAGGAATGAGAGAAATCAACTCGAAAGACACGGCCAAAAGGGACAATCTGACAAACAAGATTTCCCTGAGAATCAAGAACTCGAGACAAGCCGGTCTTAAAGCGCACCTCAAAGCTATCCTGAAGGAGTTGCGAAACTGAAAGAAAATTGAAATGCAAATTCGAAACCAAAGCAACATCCTTCAAGATAAACTCTCATTGACCTGAATGGTCCCACGAGAAAGCACTTTACCTTGCTATTGTCCCCGAATGTGATGTACTCCTTACATTGCACGAGGTTGAGGCTGGAGAACCATTTTGAACTTCCGATCATGTGGCGCGAATAGCCGGAATCAATGAGCCATGTGTTCTCCAGGCCTCCGTCCTACATCAATGGAAAGACATGGGATGAGCAAATGGCACAACACTAGGGTTAGTAAACTATGAAGGATACTAGTGTTGCCTCATTTGACCTAGAAAAGTGTTAGGAAAAACACCAAACATGCCATGTCCCATTTGAGGAAAGCAATCACCATGTGGGGGAAAACATGGTCCGCTAGAGCCGTAGGACTGAAAGCCACTACCATGAGGTCCAAAGTCATATTCATCACGACCTGAACCACACCGGGCATGACCACCATGTGGTCTCGCAACCTAAGGCCTAGCACCTTGAGGCAAAGCACCTCTAGGCCTAGCATTGCGCCTCTGAACAGGTGGTACATGCACATCAAGGGGCGGGCAGTATGTGTTCCGGTTGTTCAACTCATACTCTCGCCACTCATCTCTCTTCCTCCTAAAGCAAAACTCAGCAAGATGACCATCCCTATGGCAATAGTCACAGTGATACCTTACCTCTCTCTTGGGTGGTTGTTGGCTCACTCTCTTGTGGTTATGGATCACTCTTGGTGGCTTGTTGGCTTTAGGAAGGGGATCCTCAGAGATGTTTGGCAGAGTATCAAGTGGGTTCTTGAGATGGTTAGGTTTTGGAACCCAAACTTGTTTTTGGGGTGGAGCTTTTGGAGGTTCTTCAAACACTCCATCTTTGGTGGTAGGCAAAGTGGGCTCAGGTGGAGTGATCTTGATTAATTTAGGAGTAGTGGTAGGTTTTTCACTTGGTTTCAAACCACTATACTCTCCAACCTTGCCATAGAGATTTTCACCCTTCCCACCTATAGCAAAGTCTACACCTGATGCACCAGTTCCCCGCCTAAACTAGCTCATCATCATGCCCAACTGCGGCTCACTATAGGACACCTAGCTTAAGATGGACCAAAGACTTGTGTTATCTTCCTCGGTTCTCATCTTATCATGCCTACAGGACTCAAGCTCCAGCACCAAACTCTCATAGCATGCACACTCAACAACTATGCTATCTAAACATGCCTTCTCTAGCAAAGAGATCTTAACAACCTTCTCTGTCAGCTCAGATTGCAAGCCCAAGCAGGACTTGCACGCACCCAGCAAGCTAGACCTAGACTTCAGCCCATCATTCTCATCAAGTAAAACAACATACTTTGACTGCAACTCAGTAAGGTTGGACATGTGAATAGCACACTCATCGCACTCAACCTCATCAGACACTACCATAGCAAGCTTCTTAGCTTCCTCAAGATCCTTCAAAGCAATTTCTAGCTTGTCCTTATACTCTTTCCTCTCACGAGCAGCACGCTTCAACAACTTATCTTGGATAAACAAAGTATCATTCATGGTCTCAAGCTCAGCAACAAGATCATCAATGAAAGGTGTTACCTCAGTAGTGTCGTCATCGACGTGAGCCACATCCTTGCTAGCCTTCACTTTGGCATCGATCGCCATGGTACAAAACCCTCTATGGGTGGAGTCGGCGATGAAGCAGAGTCCGGTAAGCTTGTCCTCGCACTTCCTCTTGGACTCATTCTCACTCGAGGAAGAAGAAGAGCGGTCATCGTTGGTGTCGTTGTCGAGGTCGCTGAGGGAAGCAAGGAAGGTGCGCTCCTGGGCCTTGGCCTTCTTGAGTGTCTCCTTGTTGAAGCCTCCCTTCGACTTGTGCTTGCCGGAGGTGTACTTGTGCTTGTCCTTGCGCCTACCGATGTTGAGCTTGCCAGAGGAGTTCTTGTTCTTCTTGGGGCAGTAGACGACGAAGTGGTCGGGATCTCCATAGCCATAGCATCCCTCCTTCGGACCACCACCGTGCTGGTGCTTCAAGCGGTTGTTGTGAAACAGCAAGAACTGGCTGATGGCAAGCGCCAACTCATTGTCCCCGAGGACCTCCAGCTGCTCCTCTGTGATAGACACCAAAGAAGACAAGGCAAACGACATCTATGAAGGGTTAGCTGAAGAACTTGAGCCGTTACCTGAGACCAAAGCCATCGTCGGTGCAGAGGGATTCTTGATCTTGGCTTGGGTCTGGTAGTCGATCTCGGTGGACTTGAGCTTGCTGAATAGCTCCTCCACCATGAGAGTGCCATAGCTCGCGGACTCAATGATAGCAAATACCTTCACATCCCACACCTTCTGATCTAGGGCATATAGAAGCTTGAGTGCCCTCTCATGATCATGATAAGGTAGCTATGCTTTGTTTGCTCGCATCTTGTTGACAATGGTCTGAACATGAGAAAACATGGCATAAATGGACTCGCCATCTAGCCAAGAGAAGTTCTCGTACTCACGCTTGTACGTCTCAAAGAGTCTGGTTTTGACATGAACGGTTTCCTCATGATAGCTTTGAAGCCTCACCTAGATCTCTCGAGCATTTGCACAATCAGAGACTCTCTCGAACTCTGGAAGAGAAAGACACAAGAAAAGAACACTACGAGCTCTACTATTTGTGTTGTGCTAATCCCTTTGTTCTTGAGTGGTACAGGCACGAGGTTCAAGCACAACGTAAGTAGTATCCTCGAAAATCTCCCAAACAAGCCAATCGATCCCTTGAAGATGCGTGAACATGCAGATCTTCTAATAGGGATAGTTTGTTCCATCAAAGAATGGTGGTTTGCTAGAACCATGCTCTATGTCGCCTTCGTGGATCACTAACCAATTAAGGTGGAATGATCCTTAACCGGCTTTGATACCAATTGAAGGACCAGAAACGGTGATCAGAGGGGGGGATGAATGGGAGCCTCAAATTTCTTTTGAAACTTTCAACCACTATCCCAAAATCAACCCCTAAAAGGCACACAACCAAAAGCAATCAAGAGAACCTAGAGAAGTTCCTTAGAAAGCTAGAATCCCAACGGAAAAGACAGAACTCGAATCGGAGCTCAAAAGATCGAGAAGCGAACAACAAGATTCAGCGTACAAGCCCTCCTACCAGACATGTTTGGTGTGCTACCGGACATGTATGATAAGCTTGTAAAGAACCAGAACAAAATCAGACCCGTAGCTTCTACCGGACATGTCCTGTGTGCCTACCGGACATGTCCGAGATGCACTGAACAACATAGAGCAACTTCGGGAGAAGAGTCATAAGGCTTACCAAACTGTGTCCAAATAAAATGAAATTCTAACCATAATGTCTAGACACCTTTGGGTAGGTCTCCACTAAATCTCAGCTCCAACCTCAAAAGTTTGTCTACCAGACATGTCCGAGATGCACGAGCAAACTTCGAGAAAAATCGATTCCAAGACCACAACTCAATCAAACCAACTTGGATTGACCTGCAACTTTGCAAAAGGATTCACCAGGGAGTAGGAAGTCTACCTCCAAAGGATCATGGCCCAAAGCAAACCCTAACTCCGTGAATCGATGAAAATCTAAGCAAAGAAAAATTTTCCTCCCAAAAATTGAAATGTCCCGATCTATGAATTCGTGAGTAATTAGATGATTTCCTTCAGTGGAAAGATTCAACTCACATCCTAGTTCATCTCAAATCAATCGGTCCCAATTGAAACGCCCCAAAACTCAAGATTCAAGCAAGAACGTGAGAGGGGGAAAAGGGGGAAAACAAGAACACCAAGAACAAGAACGTGAATCACAAAATCTGCTCAAACCGTGAACCCCAGAGGGCACGAGGAGGTTAGGGCCTCCATTCCCAATCAAAAACACAGGTTCAATACATAGGTAAAGTGGCTAGAACATATGTGGACCTCTAAGCAAGAAACCCTGAGGGGGGAGGGAGGAACTAAGGAGAGGAAGAACGAAATGCAAAGAGGTAAGGAGGGGTTGGGCTCCCCTCTCCTATTTAACAGGAATTATTACACTGCCCAAACAACCCCTAAACCTAACCCTAACATGAGCGAACCGCCTAGTCTATAGACATTGCGATCCAACTCGGAGTAGTTGTAGATCCGATAGCCATGCGCCTTCCTCATCCTTAGCTTCGCCTCGACGCAAGCCTCAAGATGCCGCCACGTGCCGCCTTGCCCACCTCGGGACTTCCGCCCGGGTTTTGTGGAGCAAACCCGAGAACCGCCACCTGGGTTTTGAGGCCCAAACCCAGAAACCCTACATCGATGGTTTTTGTGGCTCAACCACCAAACCAAGCCCGAGTTTTGAGGCCCAAACTCAGAAACCGACCCACCGATGGTTTTTGTGGCTTAACCATCAAACCAACCACGAGTAGCGCACTCCTGCGCATCCCCCGCCGACACGTGCCACCTCATCCTCGACCGCCCGAACACCGAGTCCTCCTGAGCCTTCCCGCTCAACCCGCTCGCCTGCCGTCTTGACTTGGTCAACATGGTCACCTCCATGTACACTTGCGCTTAACGATGTCCCTAGATGTCAGCCACCGCAGCTAGCCACCTGACCTCCTAGTCCCTCGGTCCAAGCCTCACGTTCGTCCTTCACCGCTCCTGGTCCATCGGCACGGCACGTCCTCCTTGACCTTCACCTCGCCGTCGACCACCGCCTTCGGGCTCTAGATCTGCACACCACAAGCCAAGAGACATGCCGCACAACCCAACTCACGCAGTGGTTAGGTCACATACTCAACCTAGATCGTGAATCACATTGACAATCACTCATCACAAATCGAACCATAAGGGCACTTATCAACCTTGTGTTCGTAAAACGGCAGGGCCACTTGACTTGAGTAGGGAAAGCCCCGTGATTGGTTACAACGTGCCAAATTTGGGCGACTAAAGGGCCACAAAATGAAACCGCGTTTGGGTGTGGGTTTTTTATTTTTATAGTTTCTTATTCTAAAAAGAAATCATTTTTATTTGCAAAATTATTTGACTCAATAAAATGATACAAAACTATAAAGTTGGTGGGATATTGGTTACCACCGGTTGAATTGGTGGAATTTATTTTTCTCTGCTAGCTCATCTTAAAAAGTTCTAACTTTTATATATAAACTCGGATGAAGATAAAATTTATGAAATTTGTAGAGAAGAATAACATCTGCGACTTTGTAGTGTATGAGTTTTTTTATCATTTGAGATTATTTTGACACTAAAAATTTGATACAATGTTTAGATCTACTCTCTCTGACCAATTTAGATGGTATTTTAGAGCATCTCTAAGAGTTTTCAAAATCCGCACTCAATCTAGATTATTTTTGGCAAGATTGAAAGAACTGCTCCCCAACAACTCCCTATCTCAACTCTCAATCTTTCTGCACTTGGGGAAAACAATCCAATCACGTGAAAATATCCGCGTGCGTATTGATCCGCCAATCGGAGGTGGAAAGGACATGGAAAGAATAAATGGTAGGATAGGGTTTCCAATGCAAATGTACAAGAATGAAAGAAAGTCAGTATAAAAGTGGTTGGCGTGATTTATAAATAGTTCAGGATTTCTGATGCAAAATTGTCTTCAATATTTTAGGGGCGAGATTTTGGAAATGTTGGAGTAACCCAACAAACATGCTCCCAACATTTTTTAGCTACATGGAAAACTCATTGATTTTGGGTGTGTTTAGGATTGCTCCACGAACTCCGCTCCACAAACTCTACCGTGGAGCAGCTCCACAAAGAACATGGAGTTTGTGGATCACCTCTTTTTTCCTGAAGCAGAGATGCATGAAGCTAAACCTGTTTGACTAAAAAATGTGAAGCAAAGTTAAAAAAATTGGAGTGAAGGAGTCCCAAACACCCCCTTCCTTAGTATTATTTTGGGAACTATTGAAGATGCTCTTAGGTCCGTTTGAATCTCTCACGGAAACCAACGCTAAAACCAAAAGACAAGTGCCCCTTAAGGAGTACTAAGAAAAGATAAAGGTGTATTGGGTAAATAGAAGTATGCACTGGGAAGTGAGAAGATCAAGTATTTTGAAACAAAATTTGAATGTTATATGGTTATATATTTTTGAATGGAGGGAGAGTGTGTGTGTGTGTGTATATATATATATATATATATATATATATATATATATATACATATTCAGTAGCCAGCTACAAAATAAGTTATTCTATAGCCACCTCTATTTACGATAATTTTATATACTAATTTACGATAATGTCAATACATATTTACGATAATTGAGTTACTATAACATATGGGGATATTTACCATAATGCTATAGTAAACCATCTAGTAAGTAGTTACTGTAATCTCGTAAATGAAAATAGTAATTATCGTAACTCAAAGTGACTACAGAATAAGTTATTTTGTAGCCAGCTACAGGGTACTATATATATATATATATATATATATATATATATATATATATATATATATATTGACCAAGCCATCCGGCAAGCTTTATTTATTTGAGAACATCGTTACATCGTTTGTTAAAAAAAGGAAAAATAGGGGGTTTATCGACCCAAATACACGTGCAACAAACGAAAATGTTGTGAACTAATGAGCTTTCCATTCTTTGTCTAAAACACGTCCTCTACACTCGATGGGCTCCTACTGGGATTACGCCTAAAGAGGTGCGGTGTATTCAATAAAGGCCCGTTTCTCTTAGTTGATGCCACACAGGCCACGGAACATTTTGGCCCAAATGATTCTCTTCATCGGGGGCCCACCTGAAACCAAGCGCTCGATCGCTCTTAGCAAGCTGCTCGGCGTCGTCCGCTCCCTCTCCCTTATCTACCCCTCCCGGAAATGGAAGCCACCGCGCCCGCGCTCGCGCTCCACTCGTCCCCGGCCGCCGCCCGCCGCTCGGCAGGGAAGCCAGCCTTCGCCTCCCTCCACCGTGGCGGGCCCTCCACTTCCTCCTCCGTCCACCTCCGCACGTGCCAGACCCCCGCCCGCTCTCCGGTAATTTGCCTTTGTTGGTCCATTCATTTTTTTTTTTTTTTGCATGCGGAAGCAGGTTGCATTGCTCGGCGGGAGCGTGCTCACGTCTGGGGGTTTTAGGTATGGAGGAGGCGGAGGAGGGGGAGCGGGCTGGTTGTGCGCGCGGAGATGTTCGGCCAGCTCACCACCGGGCTCGAATCCGCCTGGAACAAGCTGCGCGGCGTTGGTGCGTGGCTCTGCTTCTTCTTCGTTCCTACGATCAATAATGCGCCTTTTCTGTTGCTTTTTCATGCGTTAAAGACTTAAGAGGAGGCTTTCATACCGAGCTCTGGAAGGCAGTCGTAGTGCTGCTCTTGCCTGGCCTGAGTTTTGAATTGGTAATGTAGCAAGTACTAGTACTGAAATATACAAGTTCAGTGCATGACCATTACGCAATCATTTGCATTCTACTCCTATGTTTGCTTGTCGAACCATATGATTGCAAGACTATAGGTGTTATGTGCTTGTTAATTTCTTACTACTACAGTACTACTTTGTTGCACACTTCTGTAACTTTTTTTTTTGGAACAAAGTATGTGCTTTAATGACTAACTCGTGAGCATTATCATTAACACATTGCTATTTTCATTTAAGACGTGCTAACAAAGGAAAATATTGCTGAACCAATGCGGGACATTAGGCGAGCGCTTCTGGAAGCAGATGTCAGTACCTTGCATTTTCATGTTCTACTCATCTTCATTTATACCTATATAGTGTGAGCACTGAAGTTTCTCCTGCTTTCGTCAGGTTAGTTTACCTGTTGTTAGACGATTTGTTTCATCTGTTAGTGATAAGGCTTTAGGTGCAGATGCTATCAGAGGAGTCCGACCGGACCAGCAATTAGTAAAGGTATTTCTGCGTCACACTGCCATTAAGGAATTTACAGATAATAAGAGCACGAGCGTTTGCTTGGGAGAACCATTTAATTTGTTTGACTTTGGTGTTCTCCGCATCTTAATACATAGAATTTTTTAGTGTTAAGCTCCCTCCAGAGTAATAGTGAATCACACCAGCAAAGAAAAATACTATACATGCACAGACAGTCTTCTCTGAAATGTTCAGTTGAAAACACGAACAGCTTTTCAAACTAATTAATTTCTAGCAGAGGAGGATAACCTAATTGGTGCTGCAGATTGTGCATGACGAACTTGTACAACTGATGGGTGGAGAAGTATCAGATTTGGTATTTGCAAAAAGTGACCCGACAGTTATCCTGCTCGCAGGCCTACAGGGTGTTGGGAAGACTACTGTTTGTGCAAAACTTGCATTCTATTTGAAGAAACTGGTGCATTCTTCACGCTCTGATTTTCAAGCATCTAGCAGGAGATTAATGCTTGATAACCTGTAGATACTTATACCAGAGTTAGGTTACAGGGGAAGAGTTGTATGCTGGTTGCTGCTGATGTTTACAGGCCCGCCGCCATTGATCAACTCACTATACTGGGTAAACAGGTAACGCCCATGAAGCTTCATGATGAACTGTTCCTTTTTTTCGCCATTGAATAGTTGTATGTGATATCTCCAACTTTAAGGGGCCAATATGCCCTCAGATTTTGTTTGAAACTTGGAAGTTAAACTGGGTACCTCTGCTTTTGAAATGCAGTCACACTTATGCCCTTTAGTTATTTTTCTTTTGAGCATTGACAGGTGGGTGTACCAGTTTACTCAGAAGGAACAGAAGCCAAACCTACACAAATAACCAAGAATGCTATGGAAGAGGCAAAAAGCAAGAATATTGATGCTATTGTGGTGGATACTGCTGGAAGACTGCAGGTTAATCTTCATTATACTCTAATTTCAGTCTCAAATGCCAACTTATTTGGAATTATACTCTGAACCTGATTTATCCATACCTTTATATAAAACTTATAATTCATATGTCATACAAACTAGCATTATTAACACCAGCTGATGACCTTTCTGCCATTCAGATTGATAAATCAATGATGGATGAATTGAAAGAAGTGAAGAAGGCTGTTAATCCTACAGAAGTTCTGCTTGTCGTTGATGCCATGACTGGCCAAGAAGCTGCAGGTATCCATCTGTTTCTTGCCATTGTTGCAGCCTGGTTGTTGCCAAGGGCCACATTTAGTAAATATTGGTTGGTACTGCAGCAATAGCATAGTTAGCCAGGAAACTGGCTATTGATCTAGAATTTTTTTAAATTAACAAATTATTAACAGTTTTTACTGCTCCTGGTGTACTCTACACAGCATGGCATTGTTCTGTTGATAGATTTTCAGTGAGACTGTAGTACTGCGACAGCCCCATATACTATTTATTTCTGATATGCAGCACTAGTCACCACCTTCAATATTGAGATTGGTATAACTGGTGCTATACTGACTAAATTGGATGGTGACTCCAGGGGCGGAGCCGCACTAAGTGTTAAAGAGGTAGTCATTTACTAGAAATCATTTCTATTATTGATTTCTTGATTACGCAAATAAGATTATTATTTGTCATTGTTGCAACTCAATTGCACTTTATTTTGCTAATTGACAATCAGCACTTTGTAGTTCAGTAGTGTTGATGGCAGTTTTTCACTAGCATAACTTTCACACCATGTGCGCATATCTTATTCGTTTCATTTTTCACTTGCTTGTTGCAGTTTTGAAGAAAAAAATGATTTATCATATCAAACTAACTTTTGGACTGCACTGCATGCATAAATCTGAGCAGTCTTTAATCCCTGGCAGTTGTCTCCATGCACTGTAGTGTGTTTAAACATTTTTTTGTTTTCAGCTGATATAAGAAGAGAACATGACTGCTTAATGAACCATGCAGGTCTCTGGGAAGCCCATCAAATTTGTTGGGCGTGGGGAACGATTGGAGGACCTTGAGCTTTTCTACCCTGATCGCATGGCACAGCGAATTTTGGGAATGGGAGATGTGCTTTCATTTGTGGAAAAGGCACAAGAAGTAGTAAGTAGCTTCCTGTGAAACTGCTCCGTTTTGTGTAAGCAATGTTGCAAGGATTTTATGTTATTTACATCTCTACATGTGGTACAAATAGATGCGGCAAGAAGAGGCTGTAGAATTACAGAAGAAGATCATGAGTGCAAAATTCGACTTCAACGATTTCTTAAAACAATCTCAAAATGTTGCGAAAATGGGTTCCATGAGCCGCATTATTGGAATGATGCCAGGCATGAACAAGGTACATGAGCATGTGGAGTTAAGCATGTTCTCCAACTTTACCACTATTCATTACAAGCATGTTTAAGTTTGATACAATAAACAGATAACTCCTGCACAAATTCGAGAAGCTGAGAAAAGACTTGCATTTGTGGAGTCAATGATAAATGCCATGACTGCTGGTACGTGTTTGCCCTGAATTCTAGCTACATATATGAAGCCTAATTGGATGCTTGTGCTGTGGACATGGATGCTTGATTGTATGTTTTCTGGGATGCATAGAGGAAAGGGAGAAGCCAGAGTTACTGGCTGAATCACGTGAGAGGAGGATAAGAGTGGCTGAGAAGTCTGGAAAGACTGAACAAGAGGTGAGGTTTTGTTCTATTCTTATCTGTTTTAGTAATACAAAACCGTGGAGCTAACAAGATTGTCATTTTAATTTTTCACTATTAGGTGAGCCAATTGGTTGCCCAGCTTTTCCAAATGCGTGCTCAGATGCAGAAGTTGATGAGTATGGTGCAAGGACAAGAAGCAATAGCAGGCATGGGAGATCTCATGGACTCGCTTAAAGATGAGGAGAAGGTAACAATGTCTGATGGTGTGAATATTTCTGAACAGTTTCCCTGGAGAACTTTGTGATTTCTGAACTGTTGTGCATCATTCAGGCACCTCCAGGCACCGCACGATGCAGGAGAAGGAATAGCAAGCCCAAGCAGAGGGAGCTGGACGCGGTTCTGAGCTTGTGACCTAGTGTGGCTTGCATTGGAGTTGAAAGTTTTTAACTGGAAGTTGCTCCTGCATGCAAGAGCAAGACTGAGGACAAGACCTACGCATTCCTCATCGATTGTGGAAATGTGTTTGGGTTCAGAAGGGCTGGGACATGTATTGTGAAAATGCATAGTTGGGCACTGCACTGTTCAGTGTAATTGTGGTTAATCCGGCACAAATTTCTGTACATAAAGTTTACTCTCATGAAGGAAGATATGCTTGTTTAAACTACGGACTCAATTATTAATTAGTGCTAAACAATGGGATTCTAGTAAGAACTGTCCATTCCGATGTAAATTCCACCGAATTACATCAATTCTTGGGTCAGGTGGAGATTAGAAGTTTCACCATAAAAAAGACTTTTATAATATATATCTATTTATGTTTAATATAATATATAGTTTTGGAAGACATGACTAGTTGAACTTAAGTTTAGAGGCCGGATCCATATTCTAGTAGAATTTTTTTTTGTGAATAGAGGAAGTAGAGTACTTTCTGTCTTTTTTTTTTTTGAAAAGTAAAACTTCCATTGCATCACAAATATGTTACAAACATGTTACAGAGAGAGGATCTTGTTACCCTAGTTGGCACGTGCATTTTTCATTGGAACTATCCGTTATCCATCCTAATAGCTCAAAAAGTGTGGCGCGTAGTTTTAAGGGCGTGTTTGGTTGCTGACGTAGTTTGCCAAGTCTAACATTCAGTAAAACTGTGGTTGCCATAAAAAGTGTGGCGACCAAATCGAGCAACACTTATGGCAAAGTTTGACAAAAAATAAGTCTATGACATACGAGACAGGATGCTAAGATATATGTGGCACGTCATAGTTGTGACAATGAATCAAACACCTACCGTAAACAAACGGTGACATGACTAACCTTTGGCACCAAGTTTTGATCACGAACAAAACATGAATATTTGTTTCTCATACAGTCGTCTCAGTTAACAATTTGTTCTAATTGTATAGCCTGTTCGTTTCGACTTATTCGCTCATATCTGACTTATAATCCACAGCTTAAATAGTGTTTTTCTCTCACACCAAACCATTCAACGAACAAGCTGGTAAATTCAAATTTCAAACCCATCGTACACTGCTGGCTCTGAATCAATGCGTGCGCGCAGCTTTATTATTGGCAGTGCCAACACGAGTACACGACGCACCATGTGCATTGGCCACCACTGACCTGACGCACCACTGCCAACAGCTAGCTAAGCAACCTAGCAGTGGGCCAACCGGCCAACATGGCCAGTTCGTTTAGCTGAAAAGTCATTGTCATGTTCGTTTTGGTTTATTCGTTCGTATTTGGCTTATAATTCATGGCTTGAACAGTGTTTTTATCTCACATCAAATCAGCCAGCACTTTCAGTCATGGCTTATAAGCCAATTCAGCCGAAACGAACAGGCTACATGACTAAAAATATTATACGCTGATTTGATGTGAGAAAAAAAAATTATATTTCAACTAAAAAACAAGCTCAGATTATAACACAAGCGAACATGCCCACGCGGAGGAGTCAGGAGTGTACGATGCTCCGGCGACTTGTTGACTCCGCGTAGCGGAAGCCTGGACCTAGAGGCTCGAGTTGCGCCTTCCTTGTGCAGATCCAGCTCTGATTGCTTCATTGCGCTTGCACACACACCTCGCTCAGGGGAGAAGGAGCGCGGCATTGGGAGATGTCAGAAGCAAAAGCAGCAAGACATCTCGTCTGAGATCCAGGTATCTACGCCATTCTACTTCAATACGACAACAGTTTGCACTCCAGCCGTCCACCGCCTTCTAATCTTCCTGCTTACACCAGTAATTTCAGACTCTTCACAGGTAGTACTGAAGACAGAGCTGTTGATTCTTCTCTACTTGGCGCTCTGGTATGGTATGTTCATCTTTAATCTTTTCACCTCTCATTTCCCTATTTGATTGATGCAATGCAAGGCGGCGCTAGTTTATGTTTCTTCATTATTGCCTAGAAAAAAAGCCCCACCTTTCTTTAGTCCTACCACCTAGTATTCGTGACAATCCCATTGATCTCTTCCCCTTTCGGCTGCTTCTTGTGATGGCAGGGACAGGAAGGCTCTGAAGGCTTGCCTGCAAAGTAAGAAGCCCCACATCAGCAGCATTCATCAATCAAGAGGCTACACTTGTTTTCGCAGGTAAGAAAATGGGAAACTGACTATATGACTCTTTTGCTTTGCAAAGAAAACGGTTACTTATTTCCAAAATTCAATTTATAGGAAATCTGGGCGCTTAAACAAACATGGTTGGTATGGAAGCTGCTGCAGTGTCCGCAGCAGTATCTGGAACGTTGAAACTTGTGTGCAACAAGTTAGGGTGTGTTTAGTTGGGGAGGTGAAAATTTTTGGGTGTCACATCGGATGTGTCGGAAGGATGTCGGGAGGGGTTTTTGGATACTAATAAAAAAACAAATTACAGAACCCATCAGGAAACTCCGAGACGAATCTAATGATACTAATTAATCGGGCATTAGCACATGTGGGTTACTGTAGCACTTAAGGCTTTCATGGACTAATTAGGCTTAAAAGATTCGTCTCGCGATTTTACCGAGAACTATGCAATTAGTTTTTTTTTCGTCTACATTTAGTACTCCATGCATGTGTCCAAACATGCTCTTTTACTGTAGGAGGCAAAAAAAAAATTGGAAACTAAACAGGGCCTTAGCTCCACTTGTCATCAAAGAATACAGCTCTATAGTAGGTGTCGAAAAGGACCTCCGGGAACTCCAAGATCTAGCTCTGGAGATCAATCAACGGCTGGAAGCAGCAGGAGACAGAGCTATGGGGGATGCTCCATCGCTCAAAAAGTTGAAAGAAGCCGTTTATGAGGTTGATGATGTTGTGGATGAGTTCCAACTGAAGGCTGAAAAATATGAAGCTGATGGTGATTGTGGTTTTGTGTCCAAATACCTGCACACAAAACCAAAATCGTTTATATTTCAATGCCAGGCTGCCAAAAAGATCAAGAAAATTAAGAAGATGTTTGATGTCCTTGTGAAGCAAAAAAGTATTTTGAATTCAGTGGTGGGCAATGATCCTGTTAGCCATATGGCCCCGTTCAGCTTGCTGAAACTTGGCTGAAAACACTGTTCTGGCTGAATTGTTGTGAGAGAAAAACACTGTTCTGACTGAAAAAAACAAGCCAAACAAGCCGCTTTTTGGGTAAGCCGAACGGGGCCTATGGATATGCAAACACTGCCCTTCGTGGATGAGGCAGCAGTAATCGGAAGAGACCAAGAGATGAATGATATTCTATCTGAGCTGCTACAGGATGATGACCAACAGAGAATCAAGATAGTTTCAATAGTTGGACTTGGTGGCTCTGGGAAAACTACTCTGGCCCAGCTGGTTTTCAAAAATGTCGAAACTATGGAGAATAATAATTTTACAGTTAAACTATGGGTTCATGTGTCACAGGAGAAATTTCAACTTGAAAAAATTCTCAAGAAGCTATTTGAAGCTTTTTCTAATGTGGGGTGTGAAGGACTTCCCTTGATGAATATGGTCAATAAAATCTTTGACAGGTTGACCAACAAAAGGTTCCTGCTTGTATTGGATGATGTTTGGGTTGAAGACCATAATAAATGGGAAGATTTCATGGTATATTTGAAGAATGGCTCGTCAGGAAGCAGGATTCATACAATACAAGCAATTGATCGACCAATGGATTGCTCATGATATGGTCACGGAAGATGGTATTAACTATTTGGAATATGTTGGCGATGACTACTTTAGTCATCTTGTGCAAATTTATTTCATACAAGATGTGAAGAAAGCAGCAAATGGAAGAGTTGAGTGTAAGATGCATGATTTGGTGCACGATCTTGCCAGATCCATTTTGGGTGGTGAGATTTCACTTGTCGTGCCCAGGAAGGCAACCAATTTCATAAAGAGCTGCAGGTATTTTTCTCTAGAGGAACACACAAGACATCTTCCACCCAAAAGCACATTTCAAAAGGCACGTGCTGTGTATATTGCTGAACACGATGATTTCATATTTGGCAAGGCGATTAAGAATGCAAAACATTTGCGCAGTATCACCGTGGAATATATGCATACATCAACACTTACAGCCATACTACAGACAAAAAATTTGAGGTACCTTCGAATTTCAAGATTGAAATAGGAAACACTTCCTGAGGTTATTTCAGAAATCTGGAGTCTGCAAGCTCTTCATGTAACATCAAGTGACCTTGTCAAGTTACCTGAATCCGTTGGTAAGCTGCAGAAGTTGAGAGTGGTCAACTTGTCATACTGTTCGAGGCTAACAAGTTTGCCGGATTCCATTGGCAACTGTGTCATGATTTCTAGCATAGACCTTTCTGGTTGTCACAATGTTGCTGCTTTACCAAGCTCTATCGGCAGGAATAAAAGGTTAAGATTATTGAGATTAGGTAGTACCAAACTTGACAGGCTACCATCAAGTATCACCGCACTGGAAAATCTGGAATGTTTGGACCTTCAATGCTGTTCTAAGTTGGTTGAGTTGCCTGAAGGCATAGGGAACTTGAAGAAGCTTGTTGTTCTGGACCTAAAAAATTGTGAAAAGTTAGGAGGTATTCCCAAAGGGATTGCACAGCTTACTCGACTTGAAACGCTGGGACTATTTGTTGTGGGAGAGGATGATGAAAATGATGCACATATCTCAGAGCTTGAAAACGTCAATAAGATTAGTGGGGAACTAACTATCCATGGTATTGCACATTGTATGGACCCAGATGTTGCACACAAGGCGTGCCTGAATAAGAAGACACTTACAGAACCTGACACTGATTTGTGCAAGTAATGTGGGGGTAAACTCTGAAAATCAACTGGAAGTGTTGGAACCACCGCCTGGAATTAAAAGCCTCAAAATTGTCAGGTATTCAGGTCAGGAATCCATGCATTGGGTGTTTCACTTCAGGATATTGAGGGAGTTGGAACTATCAGATTTCCCAAGATTGGAGCGTCTGGAGGGGCTAACAGAGTTGCCTTGTTTGGAGAAGCTTGTGCTAAAAAAAATGACCGCTCTTAGAAGCATAAGGGGAGGTCCGTTTCCTTCACTACTGGAGTTATCTATGAATGAAATGCCATGTTTGGGCGTGGTTTGGATGGTAACAGAGGGGAGCTTGGCTGACATGGAAGGGGGGCAACTGCAGATTGGTAATTGTTTATCACATGTATTTATATTTGACTGTCCCAAACTGATGGTGATGCCATCCTTTCCTTCGTCGCTGAAGGACTTGTGTTTGGCAAGAAGCAACGTGCAGCTGCTGGGACTTCCAGGCGTAGACCAAAGGTCCTCATTGCCTTCAAGCAGTGCAAGATTGCCTTCTTTTAGTTTTAGCCACCTATACTACCTTGGATTAAAAAATATGCCACCACCAGCAGGAGCGGCATCGTATGGATCTGGATGTAGATGTAGATGGGAGCTGCTGCAACACTTGACAGCACTGGAGATGTTGAAAATTGATAGCTGCAATGGCCTAACCCAGCTGCCAGAGAGCATGCGGAACGTCGCATCCCTCCGAATCTTGTGGATTTTTAGGTGCCCAGCTCTCTGTATGCTTCCCGAGTGGCTGGGGGAGCTCTGTTATCTGGAAAGGATGCACATTTGGGAGTGCGGTAGTTTGAGACCTGCTCCGTCAATGCAGCCGCTCAGGGCCCTCGAAGTACTGGATATTGATGAGAGTGGGTGGGTGGGGGATCTCTGCTCTCCGTCTCTGCAGACTCTGTTGATTCAGAATTGTGACAGCATAAGTAGCCTCCCGCAATCATTCAGGCAGCTCACCTCACTCACGTATCTTCAAATAAGAAATTGTAAGTTTCGCCGGGCCTTGTTTAGATGGCAAGAGTTAGAAAAATTTGGCACTGTAGCATTTTCGTTTGTATTTGATAATTATTGTCTAATCATGGACTAACTAGGCTCAAAAGATTCGTCTCGTAATTTATAATCAAACTGTGTAATTAGTTATTTTTTTATCTACATTTACTGCTGCATGTATGTGTCCCTAAATTCGATGTGATGAAGAGAGAGTGAAAAAACTTGGAACTTTGAAGCAATCTAAAGCAGGCCCCAGTTGCCAAAATATCTAGCAGAGTTCCGCTCTCTACAAAAGCTACACATCCATTCATTAACCAGGTTGAGCAGCCTTCCACAATCATTGGGGTACATCACCTCCCTCCAGGAGCTCCAAATACAAGAATGCGATGCACTTGGCCACCTTCCCGATTGTGTTGGGGAATTTCGTTCTCTAGTTGTATTCAGGATTTGTGGCTTGCCGAACCTGACGTGCCTGCCGCAATCATTGGGGCACCTCACCTCCCTCCAGGAGCTCGAAATAGGAAGCTGCAAGGCACTTGGCCAACTGCCCGAATCGCTAGGGGAACTCCGCTCTCTAAGGAAATTTCAGATACTGGACTTAACGGGCCTTAGCTCTGTTCCTAAATCTATGTGCTGCCTCACCTCCCTTGAACAACTTATGATCTATGGTTGCCCGGGCATCAAATCCTTGGCAGAGTGGATTAAAGGCCTCACTGCTCTGCAGAAACTGGATATCTCTGGCTGCCCTGATCTGGAAAGGCGCTGCGAGAGGAGGAAGGGGAAGGACTGGCATCTCATCTCCCACATCCCTCATCTGAGGATTGGGCAAGCAGATGCCCGTAATCGCTTCCTGTGGTGAGTTTGTTGAACTCTGACAATTGGTTCCCTTTTATTACCTTGCGCAGATTCACTGGCCAACCTAATTCCTCATCCAATTTTTTTAAGGGAACTGACTGGACGAACGGTCCCCACCTGAATGTGGCACCGTAGTTTTGAAGGCCAGTCTCAACGGTGGTTTCATCGTAGTTTCGTAGACATTAAACAGCCTCACGTGGCACCGTATTTATGAAGAGAGATGATAAAAGTTTTATAGGAATAGAGAGAGTTTTATATGGATAAAACTCTTCTACACTATTTCTAAAATATAAACATGTTAAAAATTGAGATATGAAACCTTCACAGAGACTGACCTGATATCAGATCAAATCCAGTGTGTGGAGGGTCCAAAGGACCCAAGAGTTGTGGCTTGTAGCCAGAGGTACAATATGGGCAAGGGAGAGTTTAAATTACATCGAGGAGATTGAGCTCAAATTATATAGAGAGGGGAGCTTCTAGGTAGTCTGACATTGCCAAAGCTTCAACGTCGCCTCGCATGATGCGACTAGCCGATCGACACTGGGTACCATGTTCCTGAACCCGACATCGTTAGCCTGTTCGCTTGGTCGTAAACGATCGTAAATTTCTAGCCAGAACAGTATTTTTCTCTCACACCAAACTAGCCAGCAGTAAATAATCCACGATCGTTTACGGCCTGCCGAACAGGCTGCGTGCCGATGCTTCCACAGTTCGCAGCAGAAGAGCAGGATGAGACATGACGTCCGTGCTGGCAATCCTGTTGCATCACCAGCCAATCCTGTCCTAGAAGCATCGAACGAAGGGGCACTTGGATATGATGCCCTCGGCGTCTTCACGGCCACCCCCACACAGTTCACAGGTGTCAGCCTGCAGGATCTTTTTCTTCGCTAGGTCTGCTTTGCATCCGCGAAGGAACAGTGTTTTTTCTCGCAACAAATCAGTGAATAGTACTTTCAACTGTGGTTTTTCAGCCAAGATCTTGTTCTGGACCAATTCCTCATCCGATTCATGTTGATTCATTTGATTATGGAGGTGTGCAGCACGATAGTTCAACCTCATTGTGCTTTTGTAAAGTACATAGCTTGGTCACATCACGATGTGTGGTGTCTTCAAGATAGTGTCAGACCATTTCTAATGATGCAAGGTAAATGAACAGAGACAAATCCGAACTCCTAAAGTGCTGTGGAAATGCTTCGAAGTGTTTTGTTGAAAAAATTCCTGCTGCTATTAAATGCTTCAGTTGTGTATTACTACCTCCGTCCTTCAAAGAATGCGACTATGGGTTGCGTGCTACAAAAGGTGGTTCACGTTGATCAAGTTTTTAATACATAATTTTCACAGTTATGTCTTTAAATTAATGTAGTACTACACTGAGACTCCATTCTCGATGCAAGCCACTCGCCCGGTCTCATATTAACCATATCCATATTTCATTACTTGTACCTGAACAAGGTACCAACTTGAATGATGAAATCATCATCCCTCAGGACATTTCCTGAGCAGAGAACCATTGAGAATGATGAACTCATCATGCGACTCTTAAAAACTAAGCAGGGCTAAGCATCAACTAGCATATAACTACCCTAGGGTGACAAGGAAATGTATTGGAATATCAAGGTAATCATGCAGCAACGGGTTTCAAATCGGCCCTTATAATTTAATGCACATATTATAGGACTCAAATGATAAAAGCATTTGTAAACAACAAGGAAGGGGTTGTATGCTCTGGGGCTTGCCTGTGTTGTCGGGAAGGTCAGGATCCGTAGAAGTCCACAGAAGTTAAACCCAACACACGGGTGGATGAACCTTCACCGAAGCTTGATCAACACGAACTTTCTCACTCTCGTGCACTACACGTAATAAAATGATGCATGCTTAACATGATGAAGTGCATGACGTGATGCATGATGAGACACATAAAAGTGCATAGATGAACTCAAACAAAAGTTAACAAACTTGAGTACAACTTTCCTTCACGGTACAGTTGCAAGCCAACAAAACCAACTTGTTACCAACTAACCAAAGTTTTTCATTTTAGTGTTTAATTATTCCATAAATCAAGTTATTACATGTTAGTAGGAAAAGATTAAGCATCCTCGGAACAGCAGGGGTTTTTGTGTTCCCAGGTTCTCAACAGTGTATAAAACACACACAAGTCATACAAGAATTTATTTGAAGCATTAAAGCATTTATTAATCATTTATAAAGGCATTTGACCAGGCTTAAATTAATTATCCAACTTAATTTTATCAAAACAGTACCAAACTTTTTGTGAGAGCAATTATGAACATGATTAACATACACAAAAAGTTTCAACATCAAAAGATTAATATTTTGAGCTACACAATTATTTTATTAAGCATTCTTCTATTTAAGTTCAGAATTTTTAAGCATACAAGAATTACTGAACATGGCTAAAACATATTTTTTCATGTAGAGCATCTCATAACAAAGCTAACAAAATTAGTTTCACCATTTTAGCATTTTTTAAGAATTATTTAAGCATTTTACAAGATTTAGCACATTTTAGTATTTTCTGAAAAACAAAAACGCTAAAAACCCTATTTTACCGCAGCCCTACCCAGCCTCAGCGACTGACAGGCGGGGCCTGGGTCATCTACACCGTGCCCCCGCGCGTGACCGCGGGTTCACGGCCTTTGATCGACGGGTACTTGCCGGCGGCGACCTTGCCGGTGACGAGACTGTCACCAACGTGCTCCCCTCACTCTCGCGCACACATCTAGGCTATCAGTTGCTCGGGTTAGGGCTTGGCGCTAGGGTTTACTACCGCGCTCGGGGTGCTCACCGCGACTTGATCGGCTGCTCGGTTGGGATAGGGACGAGGCGGAGATGCTCGGTCGGCGTTGAGGACTACAGCGGCAGCATGAACCGACGAAGACGATGACATTCTGGCGTGTCCTGCACAGTAGCGACGAAACGAACAAGCCAATCACAACTAGGGCATCAAGGTGAAGCCAAAGAAAAAGACGAGAGAGAGGGAGAGCTTCACCGGAGCAAGCTGACCACGGCGAGGTGCATGGCCTGCAGCGGCGCTGGCGGACGGCCGCGGCTAGAATGGCTCACGCAGGCGATTCCGGTGGTGAGAGTTGCTGCGACAGGGCTCAAACGATGTGCAAGGAGAAGGCGGAGCTGGCGGCACAAGCTATAGGGCGGGGATGGCTCAATGATGGCGAATTTTGCCGGCGACTAGAGATGGCCTGTGGCAGTGAAGAAGAGAGGAAAAGAGAGATACAGCGGTCAGGCTAGCTTAAGAAGGCGATGACAACATCTCTGGGCTTCACCCACACCTTCTCGAGCGAGCTACGCAGACAAATGCGCGCCCAAACGCGAGATACAGCCAAACAGCGCACGACGGGGGCACGACAAGTAGGCAGCTGCTGATGTTACTATAGTAGCCTTACAGAGATTTTGAATTTTGAAGATTTTGAAATTCTTACTAGTTTTGAAGATTTTATAATTCATACTAGTTTTGAAGATTTTGAATTTTGAACACATGAACTCAAAACTGAAAACCTAGATTCAGTTAGGTTTTTGATCAAATAGTTTTGACTAGCTAAGTTTGGTAATTATTAGTGGCCAAAACACTTTCAAACAATCCAACCAATGGCATAGTATCAAAGTACAAACTTCATACCAAAGCATAGAGCCAAAGTTTGACAAAATTTATTTATAAAATTCTATTTAATAATTCCTCCAAAATTGAATTTGATTACTGTTTTCCAAGACAGCCAAATATGGCTGTGGAATTCAGTATTGAATTCAAATTCGGAGTTCAAATTTTAAAATGTTTGACTTGAAAAATCAAACAAACCTTGATTCAATATTGTAGAACACACTTTTCACTTCAAAGTTTATTCGAACAAAATTGTATTTGTTTAAGAAATTTTCATTTCATAAAATCACAAAGAACCTTAATTGATATTGTTGATAGCATTTCATACACTCACATATACTATATATATGAACCAAAATGCATTATGATTGATGCATCCAAAGCATGTTTGATACAATGCTCGATGAGTATGATAATGATGCTCATGATTAGGTTTTTATTAAGTGCTTAAGACCGAGGGTGCTACATCTTCTAGGTTGCGGCTATGGTCTCCTCCTAGACTTTGAACTTTGGCCAGAAGACCTCAAAGTGGAAGCGCGCCTTTGTCGTGGCTCCCAGGGTATTAGTGTGCAGGAGGAGCGGACCGTGATCCGAGGCGTCGGAGTCGAGACCTCTCAAGTGGGAGTTGGGGAACATCTCGTCCCAATTAATGGGCACCAGAACGCGGTTGAGGCGCACGCGAGTGTCGTCCTCTCCCATTCGTTACTCCAAGTGAAGCATCGCCCATGCAGATGCAGATCCTGGGGTTGTAGCTCTGCCATGACGTGTATGAATCGGCGGAGGTTGGCTCTATCGATGCGCTGGTTCTTCTTGTCTGCGTCATTGAGAATAAGGTTGAAGTTGCCTGTGACATCCCAAGGCCCAACACAAGCGTCACGAATGGCCTCTAGCTCTTCCAAGAAGATGGCCTTCTTAGCATCATCTTATGGCATGTAAACATATGACAGCCACCAGCTTGAGTCCCCTATATCCCCTTGGCCGGGCCGCTGCACCCGCACCGTAAATGGAATAGCAGCCTACATGGACGTCAGAGATCGATCTCCTGTTGGCATCCTGCGATGAGGATGCAGCCTCGCGTATTGGGCCTAAGATCGGTGACTAGCGTTGTGGCCGCTGAAAGCTCTAGTTTGGTTTTGGTTAATTGATGAAACCCTAAGTGCTAACCTAGTTTATCAAAGTGATTATGAGATATGTAGCACTATTCTAAGTGGTGAAGCAAATGAAGATCAGGACATGATGATGGTGATTCCATGGTGATGATCAAGTGCTTGGACTTGGAAAAGGAGAAAGGAAAACAAAAGGCTCAAGGCAAAGGTATAAGTGGTAGGAGCCTTTTCGTTTCGGTGATCAAGACACTTAGCGAGTGTGATCACATTTAGGTTCGATAGCCGTACTATTAAGAGGGGTGAAACTCGTATCGAAATGCGGTTATCAAAGTGCCACTAGATGCTCTAACTCATTGCATATGTATTTAGAATCCAGTGGAGTGCTAACACCCTTGAAAATGTTTGTGAAAATATGCTAACACACATGCACGAAGGTGATACACATTGTGTTTAGCACTTGGGAGCAAGGGTTTGAAACTCCACCGGTGGAGTGTCCGCCCGTAGAGTGCGCTGCCACGTCAGCAGGACCAGACGCACCCCACCAGCGTCCGGTCACTAAGTGACCCAGCGTCCGGTTGAAGACCGACGCCAGCATCTTCACTGCTTTCACTGACCGGACGCGGGGTGAGTCCGGTCAAGGGTAACCAGACGCGTCCGATCGTGAAAAATTGTCTCTGGATGCTTACTAGAAACGACCGGACGCTGAGGTCCTGCGTCTGGTCACTTCGAAGGAGCGCGTCCAGTCACAACTTAAATGTACTGATGACCGTTGAGATCGGGCGATCAACGTTTGAAGCAGGGGCCACGTGGCATGCATCGCACGACCAAACGTTGGGGTCCAGCGTCCGGTCGATCTGACCGGCACGTCCGGTCGCCCCGTTTTCCAGTGGACTAAAGAGCCAACAACTCTATTTCGTGGGGGCTTCTATTTAAGTCCTATGGCTGGCTCAAGCTCACTCTCTTGGCCATTTGCATTGACATATCAACCTTATGAGCTTAGCCAAAGCTCTCACACGTATCTCCATCATTGATTTATCTTCTTTGTGAGATTATGAGAGAATCCAAGTGCATTACTTGAGTGATTACATCTAGAGGCACTTGGTATTCGTGTTTCGCTGCGGGGTTCACTTGTTTCTCTTGGTGGTTGCCGCCACCTAGACGGCTTGAGGCGCGAGGATCGTCGAGCGGAGATTGGTGATTGTCTCTGGCTCCAATCGTGGTGATTGTAAGGGGTCTTTGTGCCTTCCCCGGTGGAGCGCCGAAAGGTAACTCTAGTGGATTGCTCGTATCATTGAGTTACCTCACTTGTGGGTAGGTTCTTGCGGTGTCCAATTGTGTGGATGAGGTTCGTGCAACACCTCTTAGCCGCCGAACCACCAAGTGCTGGTCGACACAACGGGGACTAGCGTGCCGACAAGCACGTGAATCTCGAGAGAAAAATTGGTTGTCTCTCACCATTTGGTATTCTCCCGATGATTGATTAAGTATTCATCTTGTGATTGGTTCACTCCTATACACGGCAGTATAATCACCATACTCACTCATTTATATTCTTGCAAACTAGTTATAGCAAACTCTTTAGTGTAGCTAGAATTAAGAGCTTGCTTTGTAGTTTAAGTTCATCTAGTGGAGCTCTTTAGTGTAGCTAGAATTGAGAGCTTGCTTTGTAGTTTAAGTTCATCTAGTGGAGCTCTTTAGTGTAGCAAGTATGAGAGCTCTTAGTGAGTAGTGACATAGCAAATTATGTGTTTAGTGATCATAGCAACTAAAATTGTTGGATATGTGGCTTGCAACCATTGTAGAGCTAGAGCAAGTTTGCATTTCGCTATTTGTTGTACTAATCAAATTGCTCTAATTGGTTTGTAGATTTTTAAATAGGCTATTCACCCCCTCTAGTTATATTAGGACCTTTCAGCCGCACATGACACGAGAGAATGATCTTGTTATCCATTGAAGTATGCGACGGAAGCCGGTGTTCTTGGCTCAGATGGCCCCTCCACTAGGTCCCGCCGAGGTGCTCGACCAGATTTGCATTTGCTCGCTGGGAACAGCTCATCCAAAGCGGCAACTTGACTCATCGTCAGTTTGCCGGTGAAGATGGCGTCGTAGGATCGCTTTGCCGCTGATGAGACTGGTGCGGAACACCCATCTTCTTCGTGAGCAGCACCTCACCCGCTTTTGATGCAGGGATGTGAATGAGCTGCTGCGCCACAATTTGGGTGCTCCTGATGGGCATGGGCTTGGGTTTGCTTGGCGGCTTCGGCTTTGGCAGTGTTTTGATCATGGGTGACCGGGTGGGCCGGCCTGCTGTGCTCTGCCTCGGATTGTTGTGGCGACGGCAGGGAGCAATTGATCTGTTCCACTGCCGCCACTACTTGGGCTGCGTCAGGCATCGCCAATGGGCCAGAGGGTGCCTCCTCCCGCCGCTCTGGGCTGGGATGCTGGGCCGGCCTGCTGCGCTCTGCTGCTTCCTCCGCGTGGTGCTCTTCGGCTTCCTCCGCGTGGCACAGCTGTGCCTCGTCAGGAGAAGCCAATGGGACCGCCTGGGCAGTTGCCGTATCAGCTTGGTGCAGCGTAAGGCTGGACGAAAAACTCGAAGCTCGTTAGCTCGCTCAGCTCGTGGCTGGCTCGACTCGGCTCGACTCGGCTTGTTAGGATAACGAGTTGAGCCGAGCCAAGATTTTAGCTCGTTAGCTATAACGAGTCAACTCGAGCCAGCTCGAGCTTACAGGAAAAAAATATCAAAATTTATATTAGTTTTTGTATTACTTCATGTCTTGCACTTTACAATTGACTGGTAACTGGTCTAGACCCTATAAATTGACTGGTAACGGGTCTAGATGCATTTCTTTTGTATTATTATTATTCTCAAACTTTAGATAAATACAAATATTATATTTTATGTATTTTTTATACCTGGCTCGCGAGCTTAACGAGCCGAGCCGAGCCGAGCTGGCTTTCTGGCTCGTTATCTTAACGAGCCAGAACGAGCCGAGCCGAAACGAGCCGAGCCGGCTCATTATTCAGCCTTAGTGCAGCGTATCAGACTGGTGCAGTATCACCATATTCCACTGAGATTTCATTTCTTTCTTTAAGTTGATTAGGGTTTCATTTGCTCTACAAAAAGAGAAAATTAGTTGAGATTTCGAATAAACTTTGCAGCAATTGTTTATTTGAAGCAGCTGTCGCATTGCAAAATGGGAAAAATCAATTGATCAGATGGTGTCTTTTGCCCTTTGTTGCGTGGAAAACACGCAGCCCATAACAGGCATTACGACAGGAAGTACAAGCACAAATTCGTATTGCAATTTTTTGTTTTTTGTTTTCAATTTTCATTTCATTCAGTACACATAATTTAGGCTTCTTTTCTTTTATTGTTTTGCATGAAATGTAAACGCCGCCCCTTCTACAGAGCAGGAGTTCACTATCGGCTTGAGCCTTGTTTAGTTGGCGAATTTTTTTGGAAAATGGTACTGTAGCACTTTCGTTGTTATTTGGCAATTAGTGTCCAATAATAGTTTAATTAGGCTTAAAAGATTCGTCTCGTGAATTTCGTCTAAACTGTGTAATTAATTTTATTTTTTATTTATATATTTAATGCTTCATGCATGCGTCCAAAGATTCGATGTAACGGGAAATCTTGAAAAATTTTGTAAAATTTTAGGAAATAAACGGACACTTGGAATCGGCATCCGTACCGGTTCCGCTACCAACACAACCTAAGCGGCAGTGATGCGGCATCTGTGCCGGTTGGTCCATCCGTGCCAGCTCTGTTGCAACTGGTACGGATGTCTAGGTAGCGAAGCCCAGTCCTACAGTAATGTGTGCATAACAACGTTCCCTGGTTGAATTGAAGTGTGTTGAGGGGGAAATAAAGTTCGGAATTACGTACTCCAACGTAACTGAGAAGGTAAACGCGCGCGTGGGGTTTGACAGTTGCTTCTTCTGCTCTTGCGATTACATATACTTTTCAAATTTCAAGGGATGGAAAAACGAACATATCTATAGGAGCCCACCCTATGGTACCCTATAACGAAGATAAGGTTTTGTATAGAAGCTAATGAATGCTTGGCTGTCATTGACGTGCAAGACCCTGGTGACCAAATCATATCCAATCATATCAGCAGGCCTTTCTTTGTACGTAGTCATCCTTGACGATGATGGTTTTCTGAAAGAGATCAACGATGTCAAGATGGAAATTTTGTTTGACTAGATTTCGATTCGTAGGTGCATACTGCGAATATAGAGCAGAACCTAGTATCTCAAGTCTACATTTATTTTATCATATGGCATTCCGGTGCTTAATTTCGTACGGGAAGTCACATCTAAGATGCTTTGACCACGTATAGTTTGGTTTTCGTAAGGACTAATGTTGCTGATAGACTCGTGTCGTCATTTCCTAGTTGTTTCAATTCTGTTTTAAGTTACAAAACTTTAATTTTGTACCAACCCACTCCTTTCAGAATCACCTCGCAATATCTAGTAATACCTATCTGGTGACCTAGACGACCTCAAATAAAAATCTTGTTAACTACAAAGTTTTAGATCCCATCGAGATCTACAACTTTCATATAGGTTAATTATTTCTCCATCTGAAGCCATTTGAAAATTTCAAAAATTTGTTTGTTCAAATAGATCCGAAACATGTAACGCATATTTGGGCACTGAAACGATCTCAAATGAAAATATTGTTGACTATAAAGTTATAGATCTCGTCGAGATACATAATTTTGATATAGAGTTTGTCTTCATCTGACTTTGTATGTAAAAGTTATGCTTTCTACAAAAAATCTGTCTGGGTTGATTTATGTAAATTGATTTACAGAGGCGGTTGTAAAGATGTCCGCCTCTTTAAATCGATTTATAGAGGCAGACCTCAATATGCCCACCACTATAAATGCTTGATTTACAGAGGTGGTCGTTCTTATGGCCCGCCTATGTAAATTGATTTACAGAGGCGGGTAATGGCGTTGGGCTTGCTAGCTAACTGTGCAGGCAGTCCAAAATCTTGCCTACTTGTGCTTAGGATTGCCAAGCGCCTCGAAAAATATTTTTTCTAATAGTGACTTGAGACATGTTGTGTTCATGTTGAAAAGGTTCCATATCATTGAATGAGTAATATACTATTGTATGTCAAGAAGGTGTCTAAAATTATAAAAGAAAAGTCACTAGTAGAGAACAAACTTTCTATTTTTGGCTTTAGTCTCGACACAATTTGGCCCTGGGAGTAAAGAGAGAATTAGTCTCGGTTGGAGCAACCAACCGGGACTAAAGTCCCCTGTCCAACGGCTATTGTTGTAGGCTTTTGCAGGAGGAACCTCTAGTCCCGGTTAGAGCAACCAACTGGGACTAAAGGTCAGCCTCTAGTCCCGGTTGGACCTACTAGTCGTGACTAAACCTTTAATCCCGGTTGGTGGCTCAAACCAGAACTATAATGTGACCTGCAATCCGTGTTTGAACCACAAACCGGGACTAAAGGTCCCGAGCTATATACTTTCCGCTTCCTCCTCTAGCCCGAGCCATTTCAAGCTCACTGCTTCCTCTCTGTTCTTGCTCGTGGAAGGAGTTCATTCTTGTGGCATTGTGGTGAAAACTTCATTCCTCCATCCATTCTTTGGTTCTAAAGGTTAGCAACTTCATCCTCTCATGTTTCATCACTAGCATGGCTCATTTCGTGATCTAGAAATAGAGAATAACGGTGGATTTTTTTTTATTTATACGCCATTTGAGCTCAAAATCACTTGATAGTTTGCATATGTAGATGAAGGAAGCTTATAGTAGTTCATCAAAACTAGTATGCACCTTTCTTTGCTAGTATATAAAGCTCATTTCATGGTTTAGAAATAGAGAAATTTAAGAAAATGATAGTATGCACCTTTCTTTGCTAGTATATAGCTCATTTAATTTCATGGTTTAGAAAATGAGAAATTTATAGTAGTTGACGAAAATGAGTATAGAGAGTAGATGGCGACTGCTTTCGGGTCCTCGGCCTCGCATCGGGTTCCTAAGCGACTGAGGCCGAACCTCCCTCATTGCGTGCGACGAGTGTGAGCAGAAGATTGTGTTGGAGGATAGAGTGAAGAAGGAGGGTCCCAACAAGGGCTACATCTTCTACAAGTGTTCGGATCGCAATGTGAGTTCTTTTGGCCACGTTGTTTTTATGGTTTGTAGCCATTTTTGTGATGATATTTTGATTAAAGTCTTGATTTGGTGTTCTAATTTCAGTGGGATGGTACTAGATGTGAAGGCTGGTACTGGGAGGAAGAGTATGTTGAGCACGTGCAAAACTTGGCTAATGTGGCTGAGACAGCGGATGAGAATGCACCTATGCATGAAGGGACAATGAACCAGCAGGAGAATCCCATCAATGAAGAAGTGAAGAAGAATTTGTCTGTTTTAGTTGGAATTGGTGGCGAAATCCTTATTCTGTTGAAGTGCATTGTAGGTTTGGTTCGTTTAGTGCTAGTTGGGATTGTATACATTGTATCAAGGCATTAATAAACTAATGCTCAAGTTGAATATCTATGGTAGGATATTAATTATTCATGTTTCGAAATGTATATTTTGGACCTTTTATTTAATTGATCATGCATGTTGTGTAATATATGGATATTGGAATGTTCAAATTTTTGATATGCTCAAGTAATGCAGATGAACTAGCAATGGATGTACAATGCTGACCGCCGCTCCCAAGAGTTCATTGAGGGTGTGCCTGATTTCATACGTGTGGCAGAGGCAAACACGCGGAATGTTTTCATGAGTTGCCCATGTGTTCACTGTAAGAATGTGAAGGATTATGCTTCCTCAAGGACCCTTCATGAACACCTGTTTAGGTCAGGTTTCATGCCAAACTATATTTATTGGACCAAACATGGAGAAAGCGGGGCTATAATGGAATAAGATGAAGATAAAGGGAATGATGACAACATTATTCATGGGTTTGGTGAGTACGGTGCCTTTGATGATATTGCAATGGGGGATGCTGAAGAAGAGGTAGCACATGATGATAAGCCCACTGATGATCTTGGTCAGGCCATTCGTGATGCACAGAGAGGCTGTGAAAGTGAAAAGGAGAAGATCAAGTTCGAGCGCATGCTAGAGGATCACAAGAAATTGCTATACCCTAATTGCGAAGAGGGGCAGAAAAAGTTCGGTACCACACTGGAATTTCTGCAATGGAAGTCAAAGAATGGTGTATCCTACAAGGGATTTGGGGAGTTATTGAAAATCACAAAGAAGATGCTTCCAAAGGATAATGAATTGTCCACCACTACATACGAAGCAAAGCAGGTTATCTACCCTCTGGGATTATAAATCCAGTGCATGTCCTAATGACTACATCCTCTACCACGGCAAGGAGTATGAGAATTTGGATGCATGCCTAGTATGTCATGCATCGCGATATAAGATCAGGAAAGATGACCCTGGTGATGTTGAGGGCGACGAACAATGCCCTAGGAAGAGAATCCCTGCCAAGGTGATGTGGTATGATCCTATAATACCACGCTTGAAACATTTGTTTAGAAACAAAGAGCATGCAAAGTTGCTGCGATGGACATAAGGTAGACAATATGTTGAGATACTCCGCTGATGGGTCCTAGTGGAGAGCAATCGACAGAGAATTCTCAGATTTTGTAGATGACGCAAGAAACTTAAGGTTTTCTTTAAGCACAGATGGCATGAATCCTTTCGGGGAGCATAGCAGCAGTCATAGCACTTGACCTGTGACTCTATGTATCTACAACCTTCCTCCTTAGCTATGCATGAAGCAGAAGTTCATTATGATGTCAGTGCTCATCCAAGGCTCGAAGCAACCAGGCAACAACATTGATGTGTACCTGAGGCCATTAATTGAGAAACTTCTACTTTTGTGGAACAGAACAAGCGTGCGTGTGTGGGATGAGCACAAATAGGAACACTTTGACCTACGAGCATTGTTGTTCGTAACAATCAATGATTGGCCTGCTCTTAGTAATCTTTCAGGATAGACAAACAAGGGATATAATGCATGCACGCACTGTTTTGATGACACCAAAAGTATATATTTGAAAAAATGTCGAAAGGTCATGTACATTGGCCATCATCGATTTCTTCCTTTGAAACACCCCCTAAGAAGAAAAGGCAAGCATTTTAAAGGTAAGGCAGATCACCAGACAAAGCCTAACAACCGTAGTGGTGAGGATGTATTCAATATGGTTAAGGATGTACAATTTGTCTTTGGGAAGGGACCTGGCTGCCAATCTATTCCAAGTGACGCTAACGGACATGCACCCATGTGGAAGAATAAATTTATATTTTGGGAGCTACCCTATTGGCAAGTCCTAGAGGTCCACAACGCGATCCACGTGATGCACCTAACGAAGAATCTTTGTGTGAACCTGCCAGGATTCATGGGTGTGTATGGGAAGTATAAAGATACACTAGAAGCACGGCAGGACCAACAACGTATGAAAGAATGAGACAACCTGCATCTAGAGAAGATAGATAATGGATGCCATTACTTAAGTCCTGCTAGCTACACTCTTAGCAAAGAAGAGAAGAAAAACATGTTTGAATGCCTAAGCAGTATCAAGGTCCCGTCTAGCTTCTCAAATATAAAGGGGATAATAAATGTGGCAGAGAAGAAATTCCTAAACCTAAAGTCTCATGAATGCCACGTGCTTATGACGCAATTGCTTCCAGTTGCATTGAGAGGGATTCTGTCTGATAACGTACGATTAGCCACTGTGAAGCTATGTGCATTCCTCAACGCAATTTCTCAAAAGGCAATCAATCTAGTGAATCTAGCAAAGCTATAGAATGACGTGGTCCAATGTCTTATCAGCTTTGAGTTGGGGTTCCCGCCATACTTCTTTAATATTATGACGTATCTCCTAGTTCACCTGGTCAAAGAGATTAGTATTCTCAGTCCTATATTCCTACACAACATGTTCCCCTTTGAGAGGTTCATGAAGTCCTGAAGAAATATGTTCACAACCGTGCTCGGCCTAAAGGAAGCATATTCAAGGGCTATGGAACAGAGGAGGTCATTGAGTTTTGTATTGACTTTATTCCTGACCTAAACCCAATTGGTCTTCCTGAATTGCGGCATGAGGGGAGACTAAGTGGAAAGGGAACACTAGGGAAGAAATCATACATTGGTAGGGATGATGATTCTTTCCGTAAAGCATACCACATGGTTCTGCAAAATTCCTCCTTGGTTGATCTGTATATCGAGGAACACAAGGGCATTGTACGGTCCGACTTCCTAGGGAAGTCTGAGGCCTAGATTACGCGTCGGCACATGAAAACTTTCAGTGTTTGGTTGAAAAAACATCTCAATGGTGATGAGACTATTGATGAGCAACTGTACTTATTGTCTAGGGAACCATCTTGGCATATCTTAACATTCAAAGGCTATGAGATAAATGGGAATACATTTTACATGATAGCCCAAGACAAAAGGAGCACCAACCAAAATAGTGGTTTCCGCATAGATGCCATAGACCTGAATGGCAATAAGGAAACATATTATGGCCGCATAGAGTACATATGGGAACTTGGCTATGGACCCTCTTTTAAGGTCCCTTTGCTTTGGTGCCAATGGGTGAAGCTGACCGGAGGTGGGGTAACAATGGACCATCAGTACGGAATGACAACAATGGACCTCAACAATCTTGGGTACAGAGATGAACCATTTGTCCTAGCCAAGGATGTGACTTTGGTGTTCTATGTGAAGGACATGTCTACCAAACCGAAGATTAAAGGGAAAAACGACAAGTCAGACAATGAGCCATAGTGTCACATAGTTCTTTCAGGGAAAAGAAACATCATGGGAATCAAGGACAAGTCAGACAAGTCACAAGATTATGAAAAGAATGATGAAATTCCTCCCTTCGCAGTTAACAATGACCCAAGCATCCTGCTAAATAATGAGGACGCTCCATGGTTAAGGCGCGATCATAACCAAGGAACATATGTCAAGAAGAAGTTCATTGCTGTTCTTGCTTGATGGTGATATGTTTAATAATGTATTATACCTATTATGTAACCAAGACTCAGATTTTTTTGTAATTTCATATTTTCTACGATTTAAATGAATTTATGCTTGATGGTGCATTTCCTGTCGTGCATGTCGACAATTTGTGATGAAAAAGCCAAATTATTAATTTTAATATGATGTGAAAACTCATTTCCTATCCAAAAGCAATAATTTTAAAGATTTAGTTAAGTACTTCATTTTTGCATGAACAAAATTGTAATTATAGCCTACAACATGTTAAATATTTATAGGGTAAAACAAAATAATTTCAATTATATATTTTTATTGTGTACATCAAAGCAAAACCAAGCCAACAAATTTCTTCAATAATTTTGGACTTATATTTTATTTACTACTCAATTAACAACTCACACCATATATTTATATAAAAGAAATATATAAAAAGACAGTAGTATGCACATTCCTAGCCCGAAATGAAACTGTAGGCCACTTGTAGTCCCGGGTGGTAGATCCACCCGGGACTAAAGATGGGCCGCAGTTTAGCGGCCCGCCAAAAATTTATCTTTAGTCCCAGGAGATGGCTCCAACCGGGACTAAAGATTAGAACTTTAGTCCCGGTTGGAGCCACCAACTGGGACTAAAGGCCTTTAGGCCCGGTTGTTGGTTGTAACCGGGACTAAAGGTCCCCCCTTTATATACCACCTCCTCTTCTTCTCCCCTTCAATCCTCCATCCACTCTCCATCTGTAGGGTTTCCTCTCTGCCACGCCGACGAGTTAGCCACCGCACCTCAGCGCCGTCCCCGCGTCTAGCCCTGACGCCTACCCCCGCAGACGCGCCTTGTCGACTTCTCCGCGCTGCCGTCGTCTGTGGATCCATGCGCGCTCACGGGTCGTGCACACGGATCGATCTCCTCGATCCGTATGATTCTGCTAGCCTGGTTCGTGCCTCCGTCGTGCTCCATGCCCCGACGTCTCCACGCACCGTGGTCCTCGTCCGCCATCCAGCCGCGCAGATATGGATCCCACCATCGTCATCCTTGTCCATCAGCTATGCCCGCGCCAGTGTCATGTCCTCGTCCTCACCGGACCCACACCGTCGTCGTCCTCGTCCAGCGTGAGCCCTGGCCCAGCGTGCATGCCGTCTCTCCTTTGTCACCGGCGCCGGTCTCGTCCTCGTCCTCGCCCGCCGGCCTCGCCCCCGTCATCGTCGATCTCGGCCGCCTCTCCGCCGCCTGTGTACATGTGGGATTTCGATGTGTGTGTGTAGTTAGTGTTGTGTGTGTGTGATGTGTTAGTGTGGTAGAAAAAATAAAAATGATTATTGCCATAGAAAAATTGTAGAAAAATATATAGAAAATATAGCTGATTTATTAATTATTGCATAGTTTGATATATAGAAAATGTAGATGATTTATATAGTGAAAATGACTATTGCATGATACATGTTATGAAAAAATATATAGAAAATGTAGATGATTTATTAATTATTGCAAAGCTTGATATATAGAAAGTGTAGATGATTTATATAGTGAAAAAGATTATTGCGTGATACGTGATATATATATTGTATATATATGCATGAATTTTGATATATGAACTTTGATATATTGACTTTAGTGATGAGATGAATTTCAATATATATTGTATTTATGATCGAATATCAACATCTTGGCTTATTTGAATTTTGATATATATGGAACTCTAATTATAAACCCGAGCTCGGCGCATGCAAACCCTAACTTGAGCTCAGCGCCAAACCCTAACCCGGTCGTGCTCCACGCCAAACCCTAATATCCCGAGCTCCATTTTTGCATATGTATGACTTTACTATGGTTTTGACTTTTGATTTATATATAGTTGTGCTAATTAAGATGGCCGACTGTAAGGAAAATGGACCCTAGGCCCATTTACTTTGGATTTTGGTGTTTGATGACCAACACAACTAAATTGGACTAATGAATTTGCATGTGATTGTTTTGTAGTTCAATAGGGTGCAAGACGTGACTTGGCCGAAGGGACATGATGATCCGATGATCAACACCTTAAGCAATACCTTAGAAGCATACAAGAAGACCCAAGATATCAAGCAAAGTCCAAGCACGAAGATAGGAACCAAGTCGTACGTAAGATCACGAAGAAACGAGCTTACAGAGGTGACCGGACGCTGGAGGAAAGTGACCGGATGCTCCGATCAAGAGGCTCGGCAAACAGGCATCAGCAGCAGTGACCGGACACTGGACCGGACGCTGGCGGCAAATCGACCGAACGCAGAACTGCAGCGTCTGATCGAGTACAGAAAGGTTCTAGAGCAGCGAAATTACGACTGAACGCGTCCGGTGGCATGTGACCGGACGCTAACAGCGTCTGATCGGTTGATCGCGGCTCCAATGGTCTGGACGACCGAACGCATCTGGTCAGGATGGGTTCAGCGTCCGGTCAGTAGCAGAAAAGCGGGATTTCATCCCCAACAGCTACTTTCTCAGTGGGGCTTATAAATAGACCCCCAACAGCCCATTTGATAAGTGTGGAGCCAAGGAAACATACCAAGGGTGTTGATACACCATTTTAGTGATCTCCACTTGCATAGTGCTTAGTGATTTATTAGGTGATTAGCATATGTGCTTTGCGAAGTGCTTAGGTTGATTAGACCACCGCTTATGTGCTTGCCCTAGGTTTAGGCCTAGTGTTTAGTGAGGTTTGCATACCTCTTACCACTCGGTGCTTGCGCGCACCATTGCTGTACATTGGAGGGGCTTGTAGTCTTGCGAGATCACACCAACCGCGTTTGTGGTGTGGCCGCCACCGTGTACTGGAGGGAACAAGGCCCGCGGCGTTTCGGCCGAAAGCTTGATAGTGAAGACGGCGGGGAGCATCCAGGAGAGGCTTGCCGAAAGGCACGTCGGAGACCCACTTGAGCGTGGGGAAGGCCCGAGGCTATCCACGGAGTTACCCGACCGGGAGCTTGGCCCTTGCGAGGGATTCCTTGCAAGGGGCTCCAACGAGGACTAGGGGGAAGCTTGCGCGCTTCTTGATACCTCGGTAAAAATACCGGAGTCATCGATGAGAGTTTCCATATCTCTACCTTGCTCTTTAGCTTCCGCATTTACATTGATTACATTACTCCTTTTGCGGTAGAGATAGCAATACACTAGCAAAACCGTAGCTACACATTTAGATAGCTTATCTTTTGCATAGGTTTTGCTAGGGTTAGAAAAAGAGGCCATAGTTTAGAGTTAGAATTTTAAGTTGCCTAATTCACCCCCCTCTTAGGCGTCACGGTCCCCTTCAATTGGTATCAGAGACGGTTGGCTCGATTTGGACATTTGGCTTAACCGCCGTTGAGCCGACGCTATTTAGAGTGGTTGGGATGGATACCTCTAGGCCTCCGCACTTTGACGATACTAACTTCCCTTATTATAAAGCTAGAATGGCTTGCTACCTTGAGGCGGTTGATTTGGGAGTTTGGAGAGTCACTCGTGATGGGATGAAACCCATTAAGAATCCCGAAAAACCCACAAAGAGTGATGAAAAGTTAATACATTTCAATGCTAGAGCTAAGAATTGCTTGTTTGAATCTTTTAGCATGGATGTGTTTAACCAAGTGTTCACTTTAAATATGGCACATGAAATTTGGTTAAAACTCCAAGAGCTCCATGACGGCACATCTAATGTCTGTGAGCAAAAACATTGTCTAGCTAAACAAAATTACGATTCCTTTGCAATGAATGATGTTGAGCTTGTTCGTGATATGTATTCTCATTTGAATCCAATTATCAATGAACTCCATTCAATAGGATTAATAAAGCTAGATGATGCGGACATCGTGAGGAAGATCATCTCCGTGCTACCACAAAAGAAATATGCAAGCATCATCACCATCCTTCATAACATGGAGAACTTGAGCACCATGACCCCGGGCATAGTCATTGGCAAGATAGTGGCATTTGAAATGTCAGAAAAGATGGGTCAAGAAGAAACCTCTTCATCGAGAAATGGCAAAGCTCTCGCATGTAGCAAGAAAAAGAAGATGAGGGGCAAGCAAGTTGAGACAAGCTCAAGGTCAAGCTGCTCAAGTGAAGATGAAGAAGAAGATGAGGATGATGATGATGATGAAGATTCATGTGATGATGATCAATCTTCCTCCTCCACCTCCGACCTTGATGAAGAATCAATCAAACTTATCAACAAGGTGGAGAAGATGATCCAAAGGCTCAATGTCAAGGGTGTGCCCATCCAAATCCAAGATATCATCTTCACTAATCAAAGAAATGAGCAAAGAAAGAGATGATGCTATGGATGCGGTGAATTGGGGCACTTTGTGGAAGTTTGTCCAAACAAGCCCACACCCAAGACAAAGAAGAAGGCATGCAAGAACCAAGCCCTCACATCAATAAGGTCATGGGATGATTCTTCAAGTGAAGAACACCATCACAAGAGGCGAGGCCGCAAGCACTCATCATCAAGCTCTTCTCGCATGTGCCTTATGGCATGAGGTAACGAAAGCTCATCCTCTAGTGAGAGTGATAGTGATGATGAAATGCCTTCTTATGATGAAATTGTGCAACAAAATCTTAATTATGCTAAAGTTTGCACTAGTCAACAAAAGAAGCTCAAAAAATTAAAAGGAAAGCTAGATAGTTCACAAGAAGCATACAAAACTTTGCTTGAACAATATGAGAACTTTGCTAATCTCAATGTTGAACTATCTACTAAAATTGAGCAACTTGAGGCTAGTGCAACAACAAATGCATGCACAATTAATGATGGGCAACTTGTAAAGAAAAATGAAAAATTAAAAGAAAAGTTAGCTAGCTCACAAGATGCTTATAAAAGTTTGCTTGCTAAAATGGAAATCATGTGCAAACATTGTGATGAGCTAACTAATAAAGTTGCTAATCTCGAAGCCATTAGTACAACCCCCACCAAGGCATCTAAAAAGAAAAGTTCTATCTTTAACATGTCTAAAAAGGATGCCTCTACTTCTTGTAATGATTTATGTTTGACTTACCTTTGTGCAACCAAGTTTGTGTTGAGAAAGTTGTTGTAGATACATGCACACAAGAGGTTGCAAAGGAGAATGAGCAACTCAAGCAAGAAGTAGCTCGTCTCACCAAGGACTTGACTCAAGTAAAAGGCAAGGCAAAGCAAGCCCAACTTCATCAAGATAACACCGTCAAGGGAGTGAAGAAGCTTGATGAAGGACAAATCGTGGTTTGCTACGTGTGCCACAAGGAAGGTCACAAGTCCTATGGGTGCAAGGTGAAGAATGGGGGAGGAGCAAAGAAGAAAGAGAAGAAGCAAACAAGCAAACTCTCCAACACCTACACCAACAAGGTGGACCAAAAGGCCTCCACACCTTATCTCTTGAAGAAGAAGAAAAATGACAAGGTGGTGGCCATCAAGGTGAACAAGCAAGCCAACAATGGGGTCAAACGCTTTTGGGTGCCAAAAGAGATATTTTCCAACATGAAGAGCACCAAGAAGGTTTGGATCCCTAAAGGGAAGTAAGAAGTCTAATGGACTTTGGGGAATTTGGAGACTTGGCAAAGTATGGGTGCATTTCATGGGGTGCATCATGATGGACAAGATCATTGCCAAATGGGTTAGTGAATACTATGGACCCAAATTCCCCTTCCCATGTTAGGTAACTAGATTCAATTTCCTTCAACTAGTATCAATTTGCATTTCCTACAAGTGGTATTTCTTACAAATTGGTATCTTTAAGCATCTAGTTACTTTTCATGCCTATGTTTGCATTTGCATACTTATATCTTTTGTCATGCATACACTAGGTATATATTATGGTAGGCTTGCTCGGTTTCATTCTTAACCCTTGGAGCAAACCTACATGGTTTAAAATTGTTTAGGAGCACGACACATAGCTTGTCCTTCGATTGTTCATCTAATATGTGCCAAAGTCCAAATTGTAGATAATTTCTCCCGAATATCGGCTTTGAAAATGACTCTCATATTCATGTGATGTCATCTTTCAAGTGGTATTTTGATTCTAAAATCAATGTGCATGATTCCTACAAGTATTCCATACTTATGTGCACAAATTTAGGGAGAGGCTACTCTACAAGTTGGATTCTTCGAGACTAATACCTTTTTAAGTTTATCATGTGTGTAGTAGTCTCATTGCAAGGAAAATGGAGTCCCCAGAGTTAAGCATCATACTTCAAATATCCACCACCTATTGCAAGTGGTAGAAATCAAATTGGTTTCCACATTTGGTATTTCTAAATCGATATCATCATGTTGATTTCATTTTGATATTTATAAGCTTTCTCCATGCATTATATAGATTAAATTCCCTTGAGCAATAATTTGCCAATTATGCATATGCTTTGACTTCTACCATATGTATGCATATATTTAGGGGGAGCTTAATCTATATAATGTGAAAGTCAAATTTTGTGACCTATTCCACTCTACACACAAAGGATCACAAAGTTTGACCCTCCCTTGTGCTACTAATGTCTTTCTTTTTGGTGTTTGATTCCAAAGGGGGAGAATTTAGAGGACCAAAAGCAAGCATTAATTTGTAGGACCAAAAGCTAGACTATAATAATTTACAAGTGGTAATGGTCTACAAATGGTGTCAACAAGTGGTAATGGTCCGAGAAAGGGAGGATAGTGGATTATGGATTAGTCTATCCAAAGAGGGAGATTTTGTAGGAAGTAAGGCTTAAATCCATAATGCCACATGGGGACATTTGCAAGGGCAAGATAAGTTTATATGTAGTATCTTTTAGTCTTACAAGTAGTATCTTTTAGCATCATATAACCTTGCCCCTTGCATTGCATCCTAGCAAGTAGATAGCTTTTAAATTGCAAATTTTTATTATTTGCTTACTTTGGTCATGTTGTCATCAATCACCAAAAAGGAGGAGATTGTAAGGAAATGGACCCTAGGCCCATTTACTTTGAATTTTGGTGTTTGATGACCAACACAACTAAATTGGACTAATGAATTTGCAAGTGATTGTTTTGTAGTTCAATAGGGTGCAAGACGTGACTTGGACGAAGGCGACGTGATGATCCGATGATCAACACCTTAAGCAAGACCTTAGAAGCATAAGAGAAGACCCAAGATATCAAGCAAAGTCCAAGCACAAAGATAGGAACTAAGCCGTACGCAAGATCATGAAGAAACGAGCTCACAGAGGTGATCGGACACTAGATCGGACGCTCGAGGAAAGTGACCGGACGCTCCGATCAAGAGGCTCGGCAAATAGGCGTCAGCAACCGTGACCGAACACTGGCGGCAAATCGACCGGATGCAGAACTGTAGCGTCCGATCGAGTACAGAAAGGTTCCAGAGAGGCGAAATTGCGACCGGACGCGTCCGGTGGCATGTGACCGGACGCTGGCAGCGTCCAATCAGTTGATCGCAGCTCTAACGGTCCGGACAACCGGACGCGTCCGGTCAGTAGCAGAAAAGCGGGATTTCATCCCCAACGGCTACTTTCTCAGTGGGGCTTATAAATAGACCCCCAACCGCCCATTTGATAAGTGTGGAGCCAAGGAAACATATCAAGGGTGTTGATACACCATTTTAGTGATCTCCACTTGCATAGTGCTTAGTGATTCATTAGGTGATTAGCATATGTGCTTTGCGAAGTGCTTAGGTTGATTAGACCACCGCTTATGCGCTTGCCCTAGGTTTAGGCCTAGTGTTTAGTGAGGTTTGCATACCTCATACCACTCGGTGCTTGCGCGCACCATTGTTGTACATCGGAGGGGCTTGTAGTCTTGCGAGATCACACCAACCGCATTTGTGGTGTGGCCGCCACCGTGTACCGGAGGGAACAAGTCCCGCGGTGTTTCGGCCAGAAGCTTGATAGTGAAGATGGCGTGGAGCATCTGGGAGAGGCTTGCTGGAAGGCACGTTGGAGACCCACTTGCGTGTGGGGAAGGCCTGAGGTTATCCACAGAGTTACCCGACTGGGAGCTTAGCCCTTGCGAGGGATTCCTTGCAAGGGGCTCCAATGAGGACTAGGGGGAAGCTTGCGCGCTTCTCGATACCTCAGTAAAAATACCAGAGTCGTTGACGGGAGTTTGCATATCTCTACCTTGCTCTTTAGCTTCTGCATTTACATTGATTACATTACTCCTTTTGCGGTAGAGATAGCAATACACTAGCAAAACCGTAGTTGCACATTTAGATAGCTTATCTTTTGCATAGGTTTTGCTAGGGTTAGAAAAAGAGGCCATTGTTTAGAATTAGAATTTTAAGTTGCCTAATTCACCCCCCTCTTAGGCGTGATGGTCCCCTTCACCGACCTGGTGCAAGACAACAACCAGAATGACACCATGATGGAGGTTATCAATGACGTCACTCAATATGGCCCAACGAGGCCGATAACCCTTATTTCGAAGACAGTAGTCAATACTTAAATTTTGATGGTGATGAGCAATTGCAAGAAAATGATGCGCAAGAGAATGTTGGTGAGGTATATATATTGTTAATCAAGCATCTATTATTTATGAAATTAAACATAATTCTATTCGGATATTACGTACTGAATCTTTATGTTTGTGCGTAGCCCTATGGATCAACGTCGTCGAAAAGTAGAAATGTACGAGGGCCGACAAAATAGTTGGAGGGATGCTACATAATCTTAGAAGTCAATACGAGTACCGGCAAACCACTTCTGCCAAAAGCAAATGCAAAGAAATTCGTAAATCACTATGGGTTTCTTGTTAGGGACAAGATCCCGATCAGCGTTCGTGAATGGAAAATGAAGAAGGAATCTCCTCAAATCAGTTTTGTCTCTGATTTGGACAAGAGGCTTATTTGGAATGAAATCACTGCACATTTTGAGCTACCAGGAGATAACAATTTAAAAGAAATAGTTAAGAGTTGGGCTCTCAAGAAGATGGCTACACAATTCTAGACCTGGAAGAAGACCCTATACAAGGATTTTGTCAAGAAGAACCTGACTCCAGATTTCAATGCTGGCCCATACAAAAAGTGCAGGGCCCACTAGGATGAATTTGTGAGGTACAAGACTTCAGAAGAGGGTGAGGCGCGGGTGAGAAGAAACCAAGAGAATGTGCAACAAAAGGTATACCATCATAGACTAAGAACTGGTGGCTACAAGATTGCCATTGCCAAGTGGGAACATATGGAGGCAGACTTCGTTGCGAAAGGGATCACACCTCGTACCTTAGATTGGCCTAAATGCTCTAGGACTTGGTTTTTTGGGCATGCGGGATCACTGGACCCAGAGACAGGGGCCTATATTATTGGCGAAACATTCCAAACAGCCGCACAAGGATGAGTTGATGTACGCCCTTGGGAATCCTAAACACCCTGGATGAACGCACGGAAAAGGGGCGATTTCATGGAAGGCTGGCTTCCCTCAGGACACCGAGAGCTACAGAAGCCGTCAGAGAAGAAAGGCAGAGGAGGCAGAGCAGATCCACAAGTTAGAGGAGGTGGTACTTCGGTCGCAGGAGTGAGAAAAAGAAGTAGATGTGAGAATGCAGGAAGAAGTCAGATGGCAAGTGGAACTAGCATTGAGTTGCCAATGGTAGACCGCATCAGAGCCGACAGTCAACATTAGCCCCGCTCAGCTTAGAAGCAGTTGCGCTTCCATGGAGCTCCCAAATAAAGATGATGAGACATTGCGGCCCTACCTTGTGGATGACATCACTCAGATGATGACGCCTTGTGAGTTGCACATTCCAATGGGGAATATCACAGTTCTGGTGGCTACCGCTATTGTTTCTTGTATGGACCCTAACAAATCACCACCAAGAATCCATGGGAATCTGGTTTCAGCTGGCTATGCTAGCGTCTTGGTGGATAGAGTTGTCAAAGATTATAGGGAACTAAGTCTTGACATTCTTGGAGGTGATGGGGAGATGGCCCTAGGACAAGCAGAGCATGCATTCATTCTATGGCGCAAGCGCTACATCATCCTTCTCGGCGCGCCTAAGCTACCATTGCCTCCTCCTCAACAACCTCATCATAGGTGCGGATGAAAGTGAATGGAACAATTTTTCAATCATTTTCAATTTGCTTATCGTAAATAATCATTTCCTCTCACTCATTTTTGTACTCACAGGTCCCCCAGCTTAAGTAAAGTTGTTCAATCTACAGATCATGAGAGTGCTCTAGATGATGATGCCTTCCATGGCAAGGCTACATCTCCATCGGCTTCATCTCCTCCGTCACCGTGATGGTCTCCCCCTCCTCCGCCTCCCGCGCTCGGTCAGAAGCATAAGAGGAGGTCCCTGCCCCCCCCCCCCGAAGAAGAAAGCCCCCTCCCGAGAAGCTGTCTTATGAAAAGATTGAAGAGGAAGTAAGAGCGTCGGTAGCTGCCAAGTGAAGTCTTATTTCGCTATCGAAAATATAAAGAAGCGTCGTGCCAAGATACAACTGCCGAAGTTCCTACCCCTCAATGTACTAAGGTAACAAGTCGACCAACGCGAATCAAATAGGCGTGAAAAAGCTAAGGCCCCGCCATTATCAGACTATGAGCACTCTCTCAGCAAGTCAAATAAGGCAGCGATGAAAGCAAAGAAAGCAGGGAAAGATGTTGCGCAACTCGGACAACAATCTTTGCAATCAATCAACCCGCTCGTTGTTCACGACGATCCTCCTGATGGCGGAGTTGATGAAGAGGAACTGTGAGCGTTGATGGATTTAACTGGTCTCACAAGGGATAAACTTTTGACATGGAGAGGATCGCCACCAAAAGCCCAGTGCCGTGATAAATGGCAGACCTATGAGTATGGCAGGGGTCTTGTCAACCCTGAGTCGTTCTCATCACTGCCAACAGAAATGTACTTGTTGAACCAGTGGTACTTAGATGCGTGTAAGAAGGAACTGGCATTTATTATTGTAAGAGTTAGAAACCAACATTACTTCCATGGCGACGACATGATACATGTTGAGTTCAGTGAATTACACCAACTATTCCACCGGGACGCTCTCAACAAATCTCTCATCAGCTGCTTTTATCCGTAAGTGATTCTTTCTATAATTTAAGTCTATTGTATGTTATTTCGTTGTATAAATATAATTATATATCCTCACACTATATTATTCTGTACTATACATATGCAGAAAGGAGATGTTGGAACACAAAAAAGGGACCTATGATGTTGGTTTCTTTGATCCATATACCATATTCCATGATAATGTTGCTCAATGGCCTGCTGAAATGGAGAGGAAAATGTTCAGGTTCTTACATAAACAACATTACAAGTCAAAGATACTCTTCCCTTACCACTTCGAGTGAGTGTCGTTAATGTCTTGTGCACATTTTATTTTGCTTACTCCATATTGAGTGTAATTAATGAGGTATGCTTGTGTATAAACATGCAGCTTTCACTAGATACTGTTGGTCATCAAGCTTGACAAAAGTTGTGTTTGTTTCTTGGACTCAATGAGAAAAGACAGATCAAAGTACCAAGACATGTTAGATCTTCTCTAGATGTAATTTCGGTCTCACACTAAACCTCTTATGCCATTTTCTTGATATCATGGGAATAACTCCATTTATTTATTTTTCTTGGGCAGTGCTTGGGAAAAATTCACTAAGAGATACCCCGGTTCATGGAATGTGCCTCTGTCGATAGTCGACCACAGGGTAAGTACTAGCTAGGTCACCGTATCTTTATTTAGTTCAATTCATTATTACCATGCTTCATTTCTTGATGAATTGTTTCCTCGTAAAGTGGTGTCTGAGGTAGGAAAAGGCGACCAACTTATGTGGATACTACGTTTGCAAGCACCTCATGCGGTACTCATTGAAAACAAGTGAAGAGTACCTCGAAGTATGTAAACAATATACACAATTTATTTATTACCATCGTGTTGATATATATATACACACACACGCTAATCATATATTCGTACTTTTTTCTTCCGTTCTAAGCGTGAATGGATGAAGCAAAAGGTTATACGAAGTGGACAGATCAAAGCAATTCAAGAGTCATTAGCAGGATTTATTAATGACCAGGTCTTAGATCCCAATGGAGAGTACTACGATGACGGAAGCAAATTAGTTCCCAACCGTGATGATGAAGATTAGGATTGAATGTAAAGCTTATTATATAGTTCCTTATGTACAAGCTGTTGAAATATGTGTATAGTTTCATACATTTCAATTTGTTATTTATGTACAATGCTCCAACAGAAAGTTATATGTATGGACGTAGACATATATTAGTAGCGTAGAATACGTATACGAAAACCTAATTGAAACAAAAAAGAATTGAATTGAAAAGAAACCATAAAAAAAAAAGAAAAAAAGTACATTTAATACCGGTTGGCAACACCAACCGGGACTAAACGCGCCAGCCCGGGAGCTAAGTCTAGAGGCTCATTTAGTCCCGGTTGGTATTACAGACTGGGACTAAAGGTCCCCTTTGAGTCTCGGTTCCCTGACCCAGGATTGACAGGGACTGAAGAGGTTTGCCAACCGGCACTGACGCTCGGTCTGCACCCGTGAGTATAAAGTTGACATGTGATATCTATGGGCTTGTGAGTTTGAAAGTCTATAAGCCGCGCTAAAGTGACATAGAGAGGACGACTTTTTCCTGAGAGGAAAACATCAAAACAATATTTTTTACTGGTTTCAAATTGAAGTTGCGTCTTATACTTCTTAACAACATTTTAGTCTTATCATCGAGTCATGATGAAAAGGAGCCTTATCTACTTCAGACGGAGACTAGATGTATATACGTACTCCTCTAGTAACACGAGAGTTGAATAGCTGATGCATCGTGCATGCTCGATCAACAGGTCATGTCAATCTGTCACCATTGAACTATAGACCGTACCTCAGGTATCTTGTTCAGCATAGGAAGCAACCAACAGCAAACAACCGATGCGGGTACGCTTTGCCTGACCTCTGGAGTAGCAAATAATTTGTTTAGTTCTGCCTCCAAGTGACGGTTGCAACGAATTACTTACCAAACATGCAGCAGTATCACAAACCGGAATTTCTCTGACCGACATATATATATGTAAACCAGTGACAGGGGCACTGGGATTATTTTCTAGGCCTGTTTGGTCTGGTCCAAGAGCTTCGTTGTTAGGGAAATTTAATCATTTTTTCATATTTATTTTCCTTCTAAAAAACAATCAGACAAGCAACTCACCAGTGGTAGCGAAAGTACAAACATGTAAGCTATCACTGCAACTCTGCAAGGATCAAGTTTTATCTTTTTTAATAACTTACAGCCGAATTTCGTCTTTATGAATCTCGGTATCTGGTAACTGAACGTGCTTGAGTTTATACTTCATGGATCCATAACATTCCGAACCTAGAGCTCTGCAAAATTTCAAATTTCTGAAAGCTCAATATATGTATATGTTTTTTATTTGAAGAAATAACAAAATTTTCAATTTGATGATTATGATGCTTTCACCTAATACGCATCCTGAACCCCAATCTCTCTAGCTAATTTCGAATTAATCCAACTAATGCAATCTACTACGATGGGACCGTGCCAATCGTTCAGGTCCTGTTTGCTATTCCAAAGGAACCGAGCAATTTTCAATTAAACCGGCTGCACAATCCTGTTTGAGTGAGAACAGAGATTTTCATTGTTGATGATACATCCATATATCAGCTGGAACCTACTCACCTAGGTTCAAGTCCTTCACTTCAGACGAGATATCGTATTTTACTCGATTTATTTTAGGATTTACTGGCGCTGCTATGCTTTCAGTGGTAGGCGACGTTCCCGTCGACAGCGAGGCGCCTTTGGTGACTTCGTAAATCTCGAGGTCCAGCTTGCTCATTCTCTCGAAGGCATTTATAGGGGTAGGGTTTGCGTACGTATGTTTCACTGCTACACGAATTTTTTACCGAGGCGGGCATTTTAGCTTAACCAAGGCGGGCAGGCCAACCGCCTCGGCACGAAGGCCACGGTTAATCGTGGCCTTAACCGAGGCAGTTGGCCAACCGCCTCGGTTAATAACCGAGGCCGTTGTCGTAACGCACCCGCCTCGCTTAAGATTTTAACCGAGGCCGTTGAATAAAGACGCCCACCTCGGTTATGATTTTAGCCAAGGCAGTTTTTATTACTTGGCCGCCTCGGTTAATGATTTCTAGATTTAAAAAATGCCTTTTCAAATTAGAATTTAAATTTGAATTTAAAAATTTTGGTAATGAAAACACAGATAAAGCAGAAAAATAGATGACAAACATATATTACATTCATTCTCATTCGACGAACCGACATTAAGTTATTACATTAGTGATGTCTTCATCATTGTTTCACAAACACAAATCATTCGTACATCAGCAACTAAGGTCATTCATACATATCATTTTTTACCGAAAATGAGGTCTGGCAGAATGTAATCCGAGATTCATAACTTGGTGCTCTAGTTTCTGATCCTATCGAACTTCGGATCCCGTGCTAACTCGATTTCCTGGTTGAAGAACGTATTCCCTTCATGCACGCTCTCTGTGACAAACTTACATATGTCTGCTACTGTTTGTCTGAAGTTTTGGTCGACCTTCTCCCTTCGCCACCATTCTTGTGCTTTCTTGAGCTACCGCCAGCTGCTGCTGAATCTGCTGCACATCCTTAGGTACTCGCAAATGTAGAATCCACATAGAACTGAGCCATAGGGTTGTTTAGCGCACTGCACGATGCATAATACACAATCATTGGAGCATATATAATAAACAATCAGTAGGAGTAGTAGAACTAGTAGTAGTGAGTAGAGTAGAATAGAGTAGTAGTACTAGTAGAAGGAGTAGTAGTAGTAGGAGTACTAGAGTAGAGTAGAGTAGAGTAGTAGGTGTAATATTAGGAGAAGAGCAGCAGTAGTAGTGTTAGTACTTACCGGGAACTCACGTCTGAGTTTCATTTTCGTGACATTCTTGATCTTCTTCTTCTTCTCAGATCTCCAATCATGGCTGTCGGGATCTTTCACGTACTTCTTATAAGCGCTATACGAAAAACCACTAGTGTCAACGACATTTTAAACAAGTATGTTAACTATAAATGAATAAGTTCTGTCACTTACTATCTCAAATAGCTTTCAAATTTCTTGTACCCTGCTTTGTTTGTATCCCGCAAAGAGTCAAATATACAGGCCCTTCTGTCCTGAGGATAGATTACAAATGCAATCCAGTGGCCCATGATGTCCTGGCTACACCATTCACACAATACAGATTAGAAATGTTCAAATATGAGATGTCATGATCCCAATACCTATATATATATATATATATATATATATATATATATATATATATATGTTCCAAGTATCTTTTGGACTTACTCGAACTGGTGGGCGGCTATGACACATCCATTTCCCCGGACCTTCTTCATGGCCTCATAGATGTATATTCCCGCCCGATACTTATATTCGATTACCAGATCTTCTCTGTATTTTTTCTCTCCTCCAGGTTCAAGTTCACTAGCTTTTCATGAGTGTCTGGTATATCGTAACCCGTGATGGTTCTCTCTGTAATAAGCATCGGAGAGAGAGAGATAATATCCTTGCCCAATTCCTTGCTTACATAGGCATGCATCCTGCAAGGAAAAGTCATCATGGCATTATTAGTTTGTTCCTAAAGTACCTACATCATTGCAGTGGTGTCAAAGTCATAAGTAACTTACAAGGAAAATAAGGTGACTTGGGCGACGTCGAGGTCCTTTCGCCGCAGTAGTCTACACATGTCGTGGAAATCTACGATGACATCACCATCCGTGGGCGTGTGGATGTACTCCGCCGGAATGTTGATGACGAAGTTTTCCAGGCCCACTTTCGCTGCCTCCATGTACCACACATGGAACCAACTTACCTCCCACTTCTCTTCAAGGAGGTCGCCCATGGTCAACATGAACTTCCCATGCACGTAGTTTTCGTGGCAATCATCCGACCGGGGCCAAAACGATGGCGTTGTTTTTGGCCTGCAACACCGGGGCTTGAGATGTTAGCACGTGGAAACAACAAATAGCATCTCGAAATGAATTATAGATTGAATATGCTTGCTAGTAGCATACCTTTCAAACGTAGTTGAGTATGGGTGCTCATCGGCTATTTGATAGGCCACCCAACTTGACTTGGTGTGGTTCAGAGGTATGGCCTCCTCTTCATCTGTAGGCTTCCTCGGCGGGGGAGGACATTGGTTTGAGCCCTGCTTTGAACCAATTGTAGGTGGTGGTGTCACATCGCCTGATGCTGCCCCTGTGCTTCCCTGTGGATTGCTGTTGCTGGGAGGCAGACTGCCTAGAGGACTGCTGCCTGCGCCACCAGCATTGTCGTTGTCATCGCCGCTGTCGTCATCGTCGTCATCACCTAGGTCACCCGAGGGAGACGACGATGGGTGTGAGGGCTATGACACCGGCGTCGACATATCCAAGACAATGTCGCCCTTGTTCCATAGCATGTGCATGCCGATAGTAGCGCCGATGAACCTGTACCCATCTTCAGTGGGAATGTCAATTTCATCCTCATCAAATTCTTTGTTGGTCCACATCACGTCGACCCGAGCATAGTCCGGCAGGATCGGCTTGCCATCGCACATGATGCCGCTTTCAGGCGGTACTGCCACTCTTGTGGCCAAGTCCTTCTTCCTCTGTGCCCTACCAAAGGGCACCTGGAGCGTGCGGCTCATTTTTTCAATGATGTCATCCACTGGGTACCTGGGGAGTTGTCTAGTCTACAGCACCATCTGCCCTTGTATGGTGGCTCGACCCTATGGTAGCAGCACGCCAGCCTGGCAAAACATTTGCATCCTCAGCTCAACCATCTTGGGGTTGGTGCTCGTGAAAGCGTCTTGTATCTTCCCCATGATCATGTCCTTGACTGCCTCATCACGGCCTTTCTAGAGTAGCCCTTCCTAGTACCTCTGCCTCGTGCAGTAAGAGTTGGCGTCGGATTGCCAGGCCTCCACATCCTTCTAGCTCTGCCTTGAGGAAACCCCACGGATGCGGCCACGGTGTTCGAGGTTTCCCAGTGCCTCGGTTAGTACGTCCCTCTCTCAGTGAGATTCAAAGGACCCACTCTTCTCGGCCGCAGAGACCTCCAAGGTCCTCTTCTCCACCTCCTCGACCTTCGGCTCGTTGTACTTGGTCCTACCCTCCTTTAGCTTTTTTGGCTTGCGGGCATAGAGGTAGTTACATGACCTCTCATCGATGCCCTATAATGGATTTGGCTACCTAGCCTCAGCTGCCTCCCTTTCTTCCTGCCGTCACTTCTCTGTCTTTGCGGTGTACCCTATCATGCCTAGGTGGTGGTGGAGCTCGTTCCTGTTTGAGAGCTTAGAGAACTTCTCGCCCTTGGCCTTTGCTTCTTTGGTCGATTGTTTCGCGACAAACTCTTCCTAGACATCACGCTTGATGAAGTTGTAGTCTTCGAATGGTGTCCACCCTTTCTGCACGTACTCCCAATTGAGCATGGACCTGAAGTTGAGAAGTGCTTTGCCTACAACAAACAACGCATGCCTCATGCACTTGTCTTCATCATAGCCCTTTGCTGGATACGTGAACTGCCTCTTCACCTCTCCCCACACATTTGTCTTGATGTCCTTGGGGACTTTCCTCCAATCGTCATATGTTATAGGCACCTTCTCCCTAACTATACAAGAACAATAGTTGCTAAAGGTGCCGACGATGGTAGTTGGCTCCAAGGGCTCTCCTTTTGGCCCTATCTTGTGTATCGCACGCACTTTCTTCTTGCTAATCTGATGCCTCCCGTGTTGGCCCCTCTTTAAGTCTAACTTCTTCTTGCTACCCGTCGTTGTGGTCAAAGAAGTGCCCGAGGAGGGACCGGGTGCTTCCTTCTCCCCTTCTTCACCGTCGGGGTACTCCAAACGAAGAGGCACCATTAGTATCTGTCGAGGACAAGAACTCGCATTAGTTATATCCTTGCGCGAGGTCTGCGAACGTTGTGTAAATTAATGTGCACTGCTTCGTCTACGTACCTCGTGCCTCGTTGCTTGGGTATCACCTTCCGGAGGCTATCGTGGCTCCGCGCGAGAACCTCGTGCCTCGCCCTTTGGATCAAAGTCTGGATCATCTTCTTCCTCACCACGAGGTCTCTTCATCGGCCTCGGTGTTAGTTCCTCACTCTCGTACGTGGTGCTCCTGTCTGATGAGGAGCCTTCATCATCGCTCGTATCAGGAGTAGCCTCGCGCCAATTTTCAAGAGCCTCCTTGGTCGACATTGATAGCTATGACGAAGAGAGACTTATAGGAACATTTTATAATTTTACAAACACGATGCTATATTCATCTCAAAACATATATAAAGGAATCATTAATTATATATATTCATTTGAAAACAAGATTACATCCTTTTTCATATACATTGGGTGTAGGGATACAAAAAGTGAAGAAAAGTACAAAATTGTACAAGGAAAGTACAAAATTATACAAGAAAAGTACAAAATTTAATAATTTGGAGCAAAATCATGTACATAGTTGGCACAGACTCGCCCCATTGTCATCACATCGCTTCTAAACTGGTTGCTTGTATACAGACCATCCTAGTTTTGGAGCTTATTACCAGTAGGGGGGCATTTGATCATCATAGCCGCTGCCTCAACATAAAAGGGTTCACATCATTGCAAATGCCACTACCTCAGCACATTTTTCAAAGTTTAAACAGTTCATCATTGCATATGCCACAGAGAAGCTCAAATTCAATCAAAGCATAGTATATAGGTATCTTAACCGAGGTAGGCAAAAACGGTTAACCGAAGGGCTAAGTCCTTTGGCCGTTTCAAATCGACCCTGAAGGGCTGCCAAATAGGAGTAGGAGTGTGATAATTGTACAAGTGGCAGCAAGTAAGTAGTAGGAGTAGAAGAGAAGTAGTAGTACGAGTAGAAGAGTAGTAGTAGTAGCAACAGCAAGTAGTAGATAGAGTAGAGCAGAGCAGTACAGTAGTAGAAGCACAGAGTGGATAGCAAAGAGTGTTGCTGAAATTGGAGATAAGGGCATGTGCCACCAGCTTTCAGTGACTATAGAGCAGTAGTACAGTAGTAGACAGTAGGAGCAACAATAAGAGTAGAACGCAGTGAACTTAGGCAGCATCATAGGATGCAAAAAGCATGGGCATCATAGGATGCAAAAAAAACTTAAGCACATATCCAGTGAACCAGTGAACTTAGGCACATTTGCAGTTAACTTAGGCACATATTTTCAGTGCACATGGGCACAAATCCAGTGACAAACAGTAGCAAGGTACAAATCCAAAATTCCAATAATGGCAGCATGGCATGTGCTCAGATTAGGGATTAGGCATCATAGGCAGTGGCATTGGCATAGTTATAAGAAAAAAAATTGCATCACAGGCAGCAGTTCATCAAATTGGGCGAAAACATAATTAGCAACAGTTTACTATCGAAGGCATTGCTCAATTCATCTTTGGTGCATCTCAGGCAGTGGCATTGTTCAATTGAACTTTGGCATCACAGGCAGTAACAAGAACATCACAGGGGAAGATGGAGCAGTGTACCAGACATAGGCAGTGTACCATCACAGTCACAAGATGAACATAGGTAGTGTACCAGGCACGATGGAGCCGGGGAAGATGGAGCCGGGGGAGAAGCCGGGGAAGACGGAGCCGACGGAGATGCTCAGTGCGGAGGCGGGAGCACACGTCAGCAGTGGACGGCGGCGGCGCTAGGGTTCAGCGGAGACTCGGGCTGATCTCCTCGGTGTAGGGCGGATCTCCTTGGTGCACGGGACGACGACGGGGAGCGCAGGGCAGATCTACTCGACGCGGGGGGCATGCAGCGTGGGCACCCGTGCCGACGGCCAACCGAAGATGAAGATGGCGCGGCAGATTAGGGTTCACGGCACCCCGACGGATGGCGTGGTGTTGCTCTCGGGGCTTGGGCTACGGAAGAGCTCTGGGCTCTCGGTGGCGGGGGCAAGTGCCAGAGTGCGCGAGGTCAGGGGCGGGGGTGGGGGCGGTGGAGCTCGGCGACAGCGATGGCGGTGGCGGCGGAAAAATTGGGCAGCCCTTCGGGGTCAATTTGAAATTGGCGAAGGACTTAGAAAAATACGGGGGAAAGGAGGGGGTATATATAGACAACTATTAACCGAGGCGGGCCTCTTAAGGTGCCCATCACGGTTAATATTTACCGAGGCGGTTGCTTTAGGGTGCCCGCCATGGTTAATCATTAACCGAGGCGGGCAACTTAGGATGACCGCCACCGTTAATATTAACCGAGGCGGGCAGCTTAGGGTGCCCGCCTCGGTTAAGATTTTGCATTTTTAACATTTCATTAAATTCCTTGGTTATTTTGGTTTTACAATGTTTTAAAATTGATATTTAATTTGTAATGCTTTTTAAAATTCATAGGAGTAGTAGTGTAGGAGTAATAGAGTAGTGGGAGTAGTGTAGAAGTGTAGGAGTAGTAGTAGTGTAGGAGTGTAGTAGTAGAGTTGTAGGAGTAGTAGTAGTAGTGTTGTAGGTGTGTAGTAGTAGAGTTGTAGGAGTAGTAGTAGTAGTAGTGTTGTAAGAGTACTAGGAGTAGTAGTAGGAGTGTTGTAGGAGGAGGAGTAGAGTTGTAGTAGTAGTAGTAGTAGTAGAAGTAGTAGTGTAGTGGTAGTAGAGTAGGACTTGTTAATGAAATACTTGTTTCATTCCTTTCAACAAATATCAAATTATTTTTAAAATCAAACACTTAACACGTACAGATTATGATCTCCCACGATCATATATATATATATATATATATATATATATATATATATATATATATATATATATATATATATATATAAGTTCTTGTTAATCAATAAGTGACTACATTATTACATATTTGTGTTGCACACATATCATTTGGCTGCAAGTGTTCCCACGACGGTCTTCTTCTCACCGTCGGGGCGGAACCAGGGCATCATCTTGGTCTTGTTGACGCAGGTCTCGACCAACTTGATCTTCTGTGGATGATCGGTAAAGAGCGAGAGCTCAGCGTAGTTGTTGTATTCTTCGGGGCTCTAGACTCCATCAGCTCCCACAATCCTCTGGTTTTCGGACACAACCACGTGTTTTTTGTTGTCTTTGGGCATCGGCCAGTAGGCTACTTGCGCACATCGGCTTGCTAGTACCCACTGATCATCTTTGTAGCCACCACTTTGGAGCTCCACGGTGGTTAGCCCAAAGTCATCCATGACAACCCCCTTTGATTTGACCCACTGGCACCGAAAGACAGCTAACTGTAGGTCACTATCGTAGTCAAGTTCCCATATCTCTTCAATCTACCCAAAGTATGTCTTGGTCTGCCCTGTTGACTCATCGATGCCCTCATATCGAACACCATTGTTCTGTGTCGTGCTCTTCTTGTCCTTCTCCTTTGTGTGGATCCTATATCCATTGATGTCATACCCTTGCCATCATGATAGTCCATGTGTTGTCTCCATGCCTCCATGTGTTGTCCATCATGAGCGGCGCGGATCTCCTCTAGGTGCTTGTCAACATATGGTTCCATAACCACTAGCTGATTGAGGACACTGTGATGAGCTTCTTGCATCGTTTGTACTGTACATCGGTGCGTACTTTCCTCCCCGTGCAACCAGTTCCTGAGGTTCTGCCTTCATGCTGAGGGATGGGCAAGCCAATCGGTTGTGTACCTAGTGCAGCAGTTAACGGCCCCTCGGTTGTGTATGCCTCGATCATAGAGCCCTCCGGGTAGGCACGGTTAAGGACATATCTATTGAGGGTCGACATGAACCGCTTGTACGTCCACATCTGGTGTAGGTACATGGGGCCCAGTTCTTGTATCTGATCCACCATGTGCATCATCAGGTGTGGCATAATATCGAAGAAAGACAGCAGGAAGCACATCTCGAGCTAACAAAGGGTCTCCGTGATGAACTATTTCAGGCCTTCTGTGTGATGGAGTTGAAGAAGTAGGACACGCGTGTGATGACCATCTTCACGTACTCTGGACTAATAGCCCTGATAACAATTGGAAGGAACACCGTGAGCATGACATGGCAGTCATGTGAGTTGAAGCTGGTTAGTGTGAGGTCCTTCATCGAGACCAGGCTCTTGATATTGGAAGAGAAACTGGTCAACACCTTGACACCCCTAAGCCACTGGCACACGGACCTCTTCTCATCTCTCGTCAGGTTGTAGCTCACGCCTGAAAGGTCAACTTTCCCGCTCTGCGTCGCCGGTGTCGGGTGAATTTCGGACCTGATGTCCTGGTTGACATGATCCATCCATGACTTCAGACCATCCTTCATCTTAGTCTTGATGTCTAGCAGTACGCCAATGGTGCTTTCGAATACATTCTTCTCGAGGTGCATGTAGTCAATGGCATGGGGCGTATCTAGATCCTTCCAGTACGACAGGTACTTGAAGAAACACGACTGCTTCTCGAAAGGAACGGGGGCGACAGGTGGTTCCTCCATCTTATCCCGCTTCCTCTTCCTTGTCGTGGGCTAGGGAGGTAGGTTGTAGATGGTGAGGATGACCGGCCAAGTGTTGTGCGAGCTGCTCAGGTCACCGAACGAATTTATCCCATCGGTACTCAGAGCGAACCTGACGTTTCTCGCCTCGTCGCCAAACTTCTGAAACTTGGTATTGAAATGCTTCCACTGCTTGCCATCAGAAGGGTGCCGCAGCTTGCCATTGTCCTTCATGTGCTCATCAAATGCATGCCAGGACATCAGCTTGGCATCATCGGGGTTCCCAAATATAGCACGCAGGTGATCGATCATGGGTAGGTACCACATCGACAGGGCCAAACTTTTCATCTGTGTGTAACCCTCTTCTTCCTCATCCTCAGGAGACAGGATCTGCTTCTTCACGGTACTCTTCTTGTCCGTCTTCTTCTTCTTTGGCCCTCTCTCGTCGTCCGCATCTGAGCGACAACCGACATTCCTCTTGTACCGACTCGCGCCACAGTGCGGACAGCTCTGCAAGTTCTCATACTTGCCCCGATATAGGATACAGTGGTTAGGGAAGGCATGGAACTTTTTAAGCTTCATCGCCACTGGCTGGATCAGCTTTTTCGCTCGGTAGGTATTGGCGGGCACCTTGTTACCCTCTGGGTATGTGTCAGCAAGGATACGTAATAGGTCGTTGAAGCTAGTGCCGAACCAGCCATGGTGAGCCTTAAGCATCAACATCTGGAGGTTAAAACATAGCGCCGTCCTGTGCTTCGAACAATCCTTATAGAGGGGATCAATTGTCGCCTGCTTCATCTCTCTAAAATTCTCCAGCCACCTCGGGCTCCCAAATAGAACGTCGTCATGGTCAAGACGGTTAGCGATTGACTCAAAAAGGTCCATAGTCTCGGGATCCCTCACTGGCTCACTGCCATCACCATCATCGTCGTCAACCGTGTGTTGGAGCAGATCATCCATCGTGATATAATCACGATCTGCATTGTTGCTAGTAGCGGCATTGTTGTGCCCGCCGGCCGCTGCTGATGGGGTTTGTTGTTTGGCATTCACCGCCGTCGTCATCGCTGTCGATGAGTTCCCTCCTCTAGATGCACCGTCACTCCGATCCTCTGCTTCCCCATGAAACTTCCAAACGGTGTAATCCTTGACGAAACCGTACTGGATCAAGTGAGATTTCACCGTGTCATCTCTGTGGCCAAGAAGGTTCTTGCAGCTCTTACACGGACAGATGGTGAGTTCCCGCTTTAGACTCAGACGATGTCTTTTCGTAGCGACAATAAACTTTGTCACATGATCTAGGAAAGCTAGATACAACCTTGATGTCTTGTACATCCATTCCCTATCCATGACCGCAAACACCTTGTACACACAAACAATGAAAATGGCGCATATAAGCATAGCAGTACGAAAAAAGACAGCCGGGTAGCTCTAGATCTGATGATTTCTCTCTCCTCCAAATAGATCTAGATCTAGATATTGAGAAAAAACGCCCAAATCATGGAAAAGAGAGAGGATTGAGGGTTTGACAGCGATAATCAACCTCTTGCGGTGCCCCCTTCACCAAATCTAAGGGCAAAACCTCTCCCCCTAGAAAATGGCCATTTTTAGGGTTTTGAGGTAAAAAACCGGAAAAATGGAGAAGACGTGGGGAAGAAGGATGGGGGTGGCTGTATTTATAGCCAGACTTAACCGAGGTGGGCAAGCCACCTTGGTTAATCATCCATTAACCAAGGCGGTTGATTTAGAACAAATGCCTCGATTAATTCATTAACTGAGGCGGTTACTTTAACGCAACAGCCTCGATTAATGTGGATTAACAGCAACCGCCTTGGTTAATCAATTAACCGAGGCAGTTGTGTTAGGGCAACCACATCGGTTAATCTACATTAACCGTGGTGGTTTCTTTACAGCGCCCGCCTCCGTTAAGGATTAACCGAGGCGGTTGCTAGTCCGGCTGCCCGGCCTCGAATAACCGAGGCAGGTAACCAGGCCGCCCGCCTTGGAGCTCCAAAGTGAAACGCTGCGCAAAAGAAATCCTGTAGTAGTGTTTGTAGGGATGAGTGTGCATGCGTTGTGAGCGTCTAAGTCTGTACTGGTGTTTCGCAAAAAAATACATCCATATATCATTTTATATGGCACGAAGAGTTTCATGCAACTTGCTATCAAGAAATTTAATTCATTAATGCATAAGTCGCCGGGAGAGGTTTTCATCCCTTACGATCCTTGAACATAGGTGTCGGGATACTATAATCAAATAGATAAACTGTAATGTGCGGGCTCTACACGGTCGAAAGTCCATAGACAACTTTTCCGAGAGAGAAATTTGGTTGATTACATCAAATCAATCACTAGTAGAGAAATGGACTGTAGTCCCAGTTGTGAACTGGTTTTAGTCCCGGTTTCCCAACCGGGACTACGAATTCGGGACTAAAGGTCCTGGCCTTTTGTCCCGGTCACATATCCGGGACTAAATGTCTATCCTCAGGAGAAAAATAAACGAAATTATAGGGAGACATCTCTTGTGATGTGTGAGATTCGAACCCAGGACCTCTTTCCTCGCGCATAAACTCCTTACCAATTCAGCTGTACACCACATTTGACAGGGTCCTGGACACTCTCCTTTTAAATTGACCTATGGGGTACCTTTAGTCCCGGGTGGGAGACCTTTAATCCGGGTTGGTGACACCAACCGGGACTAAAGGTTGAAGGACCTTTAGTCTGGGTTGGTAACACCAACCGGGACTAAAGGTCGACCTTTTAGTCCCGGTTGGTGTCACCAACCCGGATTAAAGGTGGCCTGCTGCGTAGCGTGCCAGGACAGGGGCCTTTAGTCCCTGTTGGTAGCTTCAACTGAGACTAATTCTTCCTTTACTCCCGGATGCAAAAAATACCGAGATTAAAGTCCAAAATCGAAGCGGATGAAATGTCATTTCTTTGCTAGTGAATGTTACTTGCGTAACTTTTCATGCTATGCTTCTGATAGATCTGACCTTCATCATCATTCATGAAAAAGGAGCCTTTATTTCTACGAAGCTTGATATTCCTGTAGTACCACGAGGGCTAATAGACTACTAGTTCTCGGATCCTGCTCAGCAGCCAATCATAGTCTTGCTAGCTTGTTGGAATTCACTCTGTGTTTTCATTTCCAGACTGCTAATTGCATGGTATATTGGCAATTCAATTCGGGCTGATATAATTTGTTTGAGAAACTAAATTTGTAGTCTCACCTCACAGAACATTTTCTGGAGTTCGAGGGACACTTCTCAGAAACAATCTGGCAACCAAGTTACGAAAAGTGAGAAATTTATGGTGGTTGTAAAACAAGCCATCCATCGGTAGGAATCCAATGGTGGAAAAATAAAAGGTACCCATAACAAGGTACCAAGTAATACCAAACTAGTGGGACCGATACAAAGTACACGAGGGACCAGTACTCAGTTTAATTTTTTTTCTTAGTCAGCAAAGTATCCTTACCCCATAATTTAATTGTTCATAAATTGTTTTGATTGAAATTATGAGATCAACAGTCAGAAAAAATTAGAGGGGTAAAAGAACCTGAAAGTACCACCGGTAACTTCCCACCACCGTAAAAGCTCCACGAGAAGTAGGAAACATGCTATATTTATTGGCACTGTTTGGGACTGATTTACCCAACTCCACTCCACCATATTCACCATGGAGCAGCTCCATAATAAAGTTGTTGTTTCAGCCTGAGCAGTTCCACATGTTTGGCTTGCAGTCTAGCTTCAGCTCCAAGATCATGAGGTGGAGATCATAATGGTCCATTTTGCCCCTGAGTCGTGGGACCCACATGTTAGTCATATGCTTTTTTCCATCCCCACCCCTCACCTCCGCACTGCAAACTACCGCCGTCGCTTGCTGCCTGGGGCTGCCCGCGTTGCGCACCGCTCGCCGTTTTAGCTAGATTGCCCTGTCGCGCACCACCTCGGGCCGCTGACATCGCCTGGGTCAGCCAAGCTAACCACGGCCGCTTGCGCGCCACCTCGGGCTATCAACGTCGCCTGGGTTGGCCAAGCCAACTGTGGTCGCTTGCGCGCCTTGGTCGGCATGCCAGGCGCGTCCTAGCTAGGCATGCCAGGCGCGGTGAGCCCATGGCCGCTGGCGGCCGGCAGCGACGGCCCGAGCCTGGGGAGCCCAACCCTGGGTGCCAGCGGTGAGGTCCCAGGACAGAGCGAAGCCGGCGTTGGGGACTCCAAAAACTAGGTCAGGCAGCGGTGGGGCCCTGGACCCCTCCATTCCGGCAGTCCCCTCGCCGGCGGGGAAGGTGTCATGTGGGGCCGGACATTCGCAAGGCAGCGCAGGGCGCGAGACGTCCGCAGGGCAGCAGAGTGGGCTGCAGCGCGCGACGCGGCAAGGACCGCGATCACCTCGGACGAGGATGGCAGGGCCGGGCCCATTGGCTAGGAGATAATTAGGCCTTAAAATTAGGATCGTTTGTTTCCCAGTTTGTTAGCCGGTTGGCTCATATATTTCCTGGACTCAAAACAATGAAGGCAAGCAATCAGTTATCATCTAATCTCCTACCTCTACTCTCGTTAAGCCACCAGCAGAGGGGTATAACCTCGCGGTGAGGACTGGAGCGCGACTACGAACTACGTAGTCGCGGGCCGCCGTCATTGAGTGCCAAGGCGCTTGACAGAAGGGGTGGCGGCCGGGAGATGAGTGGGCGGCGGCGCTAGGTCGCATGAGGATTGAGGAGGCCGGGAGAGCGAATGAATGGGGGCGCCAGTCGAAGAGATGAGAATAGAAAACGATCGGTACTGTGTAATTAGTGGCATTGGGGATAATTTCACCCCAACTCTGTGAGAACTATGGAAACTTCAATTCTTGGAGCACCTCGTGAGGAGCTCCACAAAAAACGTGGAGCTGGCCCCTATATTCGATTTTTTTTTCTGGAGCTGCAAAATTTGGAGTTGGGGTGTTTGGCTTGACTTGGTGGAGCAGAGCTGAAAATTGTGGAGTGTAGCAGTCCCAGACACCCTATCGTAGTCACTGGAACGATCCAATTCTTTTCCTGATGGTCCAGCGCCGCTAGGGAATACTAAAACCATGAGTGGGTTCTAGGGTAGCTTTTCCCTAATCGAGTGACAATGTTCTCCAAAATAGTGGTCTGCTATTAAGAAAAGAAATGACCAATTGACTTATCTGCGGTTACACGGTTGGATACTTTGGCTACTTCTTGTTTGTCATGCTTAACCTTTGCCCAAACTCCAGTTTTACAATTCACATAACCACGGACCACAGTTTTACAAAATCGATTTAGTAGTGTACAGCTTGACATGGAATTGCCCCATGGTCGATCCACGTTATCACCCGGTCTACAGGCCGTTCATATAAGAAATAGCTTGCAAAAATCACCATTTTCATATGTGGTTCTCGGGGCGGTCGGATTATGTAACCGCCTATGGAAATGAATCGAAGGTCTCTTAAAATGGTTGTTTAAAAAAAAAAGAGGTGTCACGGACATGTAAGCAGGAAGCACACATGGATGCACAAATAATCGTGAAGTACTAGTCCACATGTTCTTGTTCGAGCTCTAGTGCTCTAGCTACCTTCAATTCCAATTCCCCATCTCTATGTCCACGGAGAGATCATTAGTTATGTGCCCATATATGGCGTGCACGTACATGTCAAGCTCAAAGAAATCTATACCTCTTGGTACTCCCTGCAGTTAATGTCAAAATGAGCTACGAGATGAAGCTTTGACCAACAACTTCAATGAAATGTGACATTTAAATAAAATAAATCGTTTGAAAGTGCCTTTGATATTAAATTTAGAGGTCTTTTACAATGGTTGGAAATGCTTCCTAACGCCTCCCAACACCTCAGAAAAATAGCTATTTTGGTTGATTTTATTCGTCCAAAGGTAGTATGGTCATTGCGCACAGCCTTCCCCCTCCAACGCCGCCACCACGTCCAAGGGTTCACCCGGTCACCCCACGCCAATAGGAACCGCCTTCGTGCCCTCGCCGACACTGCCCTCGCTCTCTTCCTCGCACGCCGCTGCACTGCCCACACCCCCGCCTATCCTGTTATGGCTTCACCACGGCCCGGAAACCGACCCTCGACAACTACTGTTGGATTTATTATGGGCTAGGCCCATTTATATATCTAATAAATCAATAACTCTATGACCTGTAATTGTGGGTATTATTATTTGTACCGGATTGGAAGTTAAAAGGACGTTGACTCAACTTAAATGATTGGAATTGATTCGTCTAATTTGAGAAGTTGAGAAACAGACAAAGGCGTGCCACACGCGTGCGCGCGCGCCGCCGCCGCCGCCGGCCGGGCTCGGGCGAGGCAGGCGGGCGTGGCGTGGCGTGTTAACTTTTTAGCACCCACTAACCACGGAAGTTTCAACTCTAAGCCGGCCTGACTCCTGATCTCCCGGGGGTCTCTCCGTCTTCCCGGCGCATGCCTCCGAGGCCTCTCGGCTTCCCCTGCGAGTCTTCCAACTCCAGTTAAAGAGAGAACACATTCCGGAAACACGATTCAGTTGCTCGATGGCTTTCCTCATCTCGTAACTCTGCACGCACGGAGAAGCGAGAGGGCAGGTGCCTCCGAAGCCCTTGTCGTTCGGGACCTTGCTCGGGGCATCAGCAATTAGGTTTTTGGGGAGCGTCTACGCGACTGCCCAAAGAGCCTCTGTCTCCGTACTTCTTCACGAACCGTCTCCGTATGTCGTCGTCTTCCCGATCGCCGACGTCGCCTTCTTCTTCTTGGCAGAGGGAACGTCTTCTTCTCCTACGGCATATCCAAGGAAGTTGCTGGAACTTCAGAATTGCGGATGGGAGGGTATGTTCATTTCATCTTCTCTCTGTTTTACGTTCTGCATGTTTCAGCATGTAGTCTTCTGCTTGTTGCAAATATGAGATGTATATTATGCCATCTGTTTCTTTTTGTTATGATTCATGAATCAAGTTTACATGCTTCTGATCTTCATATGTTTCACATGATATATGATCTAGCATGTATTTTCACCATGGATATAATCGATATCATGATTTCAATGATTAATATTTCTTTATATGTCATCATCATGCTGTTAATTTATGGAATTAAAATGACATGGAAATTGCCTATTATCCTAACATTCCAAAAACCTAATTATAGGCATTTTTCTGTTAGAGGTTTTGCTGCCGTGTTAAAGCTTGATCCTTTTGATGGTAAAAACTTCTTGATTTGGAGAGCTAAGATGGAATTGTGGCTCACTGCAATGTCATGCTAACATGTCTCTGAGGGCAAACCTACTAACTTGCCTCCTGAGGATGAGGCTAAGTTTAAGGCTGATGACAACCTCTTTCGAGGTGCAGTGATTAGCGCACTTGATCCAAAAATCCAGAAAAGCTATATCATCCTTCCTACAGGGAAAGAGCTGTGGGATGCACTTGTTGGAAAGTTTGGAGTTACCGATGCTGGTAGCGAGCTGTACCTCATGGAGCAGCTGTATGACTACAAGATGGTTGAGAACCGATCTATAGTGGAACAGGCTCATGAGATTCAGGCACTAGCTAAGGAACTTGAGCTTTTTCCATGTGTCTTACCTGACAAGTTTGTGGCTGGCGGTATAATCGCCAAGTTACCACCTTCTTGGAAGGACTTTGCTACCTCACTCAAACATAAGAGACATGAGTTCAATGTTGAAGAGCTCATTGGTACTCTTGATGTTGAGGAGAGAGCAAGAGCAAAAGACAATGGAAAGAGCGTTGAGACCTCTACTGCTAATGTGGTGCAGAAGAGAAACTCTGGATTCCGCAAGTTTAAAAAGAAGAAAAACCAGGACAAGCAAGAGAACACAACTAAGCCTGTTCAAACAGCACAGTTTAAAAAGAAGAACAACAACAAGAGAGATGGAGGCTGCTTTGTTTGTGGCAGTGAACAGCACTGGGCAAGTGAGTGCCCTGAGCGCAAGTTCAAGCAGGAAAAGAAATCAGCAAATGTTGTCACTACTGATACTGGAGAAGGAGCATCTGGGTATGGTAATTCTTTACCATTTGTTCTTTCAGTATGTAATTCACCTGAGTGGTGGATGGATAGTGGTGCAAATATTCATGTGTGTGCTGATGTTTCTCTGTTTTCTTCCTATCAGGTCGAGAGGTCTGGCGCCTTGTTGATGGGAAATGGGTCGCGTGCTCATGTTCTTGGTGTTGGTACGGTCACTCTGAAGTTTACTTCGGGGAAGACGGTGCCATTGAAGAGCGTGCAGCATGTGCCCTCCATCAAGAAGAATCTTGTTAGTGCATCTATGCTATGTCGAGATGGCTACAAAATTGTTCTAGAGTCGAATAAATGTGTTGTGTCGAAACATGGTTCCTTTGTTGGTAAAGGATATGATTGCGGAGGCTTGTTCCGCTTATCACTGCATGATGTGTGTAATAAAATGGTGAATTATGTTAATATTTCTGATGAGTCGGATTTATGGCATTCACGTTTCTGTCATGCAAATTTTGGCTGTCTTATGCGGTTAGCAAATCTAAATTTAATTCCTAAATTCAATTTGGTCAAAAATTCTAAGTGCCATGTATGTGTTGAATCAAAACAACCCCGCAAGCCTCACAAGGCTGCTGAGGCGAGGAATTTAGCACCTCTAGAACTTGTCCATTCTGATTTGTACGAAATGAATGGAATTTTGACTAAAGGCGGTAAAAGATACTTCCTCACTTTTATAGATGACTCCACCAGGTTTTGCTATGTGTATCTCTTAAAAACAAAAGATGAAGCGTTTAATTATTTTAAGACCTATAAAGCTGAAGTTGAGAACCAACTTGAGAGGAAAATAAAGCGGTTAAGGTCCGATCGAGGTGGAGAATATTTCTCTAATGTTTTTGATGAGTTCTGTGTGGAACATGGCATTGTTCATGAGAGGACACCGCCATTCTCACCACAATCCAATGGGATTGCTGAAAGGAAAAACCGCACTCTAACAGAGTTAGTGAATGCCGTGTTGAGTACAGCAGGATTATCCAAGGAATGGTGGGGTGAGGCGATTTTGACAGCATGTCATGTCCTGAACAGAGTCCCAACAAAGAACAAAGAAATCACACCGTTTGAGGAATGGGAAAAGAGAAGATTAAATCTCTCATATTTGCGCACTTGGGGTTGCTTGGCTAAAGTAAATGTGCCAATCAACAAAAAGCGTAAACTTGAGCCTAAAACTGTTGATTGTATTTTCTTTGGTTATGCCTTTCACAGCATTGGTTATAGGTTCTTAATTATAAAATCTAAAGTTCCTGATATGTATGTTGATACAATCATGGAATCTAGAGACGCTACATTCTTTGAGAATGAATTTCCAATGAAAAATACACCTAGTGAAACAAGTCATGAGACTATAATTCCCCATGAACACGAACTGTCTATTCCAACAGATCATGCTGAAGACTCTCATGTGCACATCCCTGAGAAGGATGACACTATAGTCACTCGAAAGAGCAAGAGACAGAGGGTTGCAAAATCCTTTGGTGATGACTATTTAGTGTACCTTGTGGAAGACATACCAACCACCATTAGAGAGGCATATTCTTCTTCTGATGCTGACTTGTGGAAGGAAGCAGTAAGGAGTGAGATGGATTCTATTATGTCTAATGGAACTTGGGAGGTCGTTGACCGTCCTTATGGTTGTCAACCTATAGGTTGCAAATGGATTTTCAAGAAAAAGCTTAGACCTGATGGTACAATTGAGAGGTACAAGGCAAGGCTTGTGGCCAAAGGATATACCCAAAAGGAGGGTGAAGATTTCTTTGACACCTATTTACCAGTTGCTCGATTGACTACAATTCGCACCTTAATTGCCGTGGCTGCCTCTTATGGTCTTATCATACATCAGATGGATGTTAAGACAACTTTCCTGAATGGAGAGTTAGAAGAGGAGATCTATATGGATCAGCCAGAAGGGTTCATTGCGGATGGTCAAGAGAACAAGGTGTGCAGGTTGTTAAAATCATTATATGGCCTAAAACAAGCACCTAAGCAATGGCATGAAAGGTTTGATAATACTTTAACATCTTCTGGTTTCTCTGTGAATGAAGCTGACACGTGTGTGTATTATCGATATGGTGGGGGTGAAGCTGTTATGCTGTGCCTATATGTTGATGACATCCTGATCTTTGGATCAAATCTCAATGTGATTGAGGAAGTAAAGAAACTTCTGTCGAGCAATTTTGAAATGAAAGATTTGGGAGAAGCTAATGTTATTTTAAACATCAAGCTTATTAGAGAAGGTGATGGTGGGGTAACTCTGTTACAATCCCACTATGTGGAAAAGGTATTAAGTCGCTTTGGTTTTAGTGACTGTGATCCTGCTCCCACGCCTTATGATCCTAGCGTGCTATTGAGGAAAAATCGAAGAATAGCAAGGGATCAACTGACATATTCCCAGATCATTGGCTCACTCATGTACCTGGCGAGTGCAACAAGGCCTGACATCTCATATGTTGTGAGTAAGCTGAGCCGGTTTGTGTCAAATCCGGGAGATGATCACTGGCGTGCTCTTGAGAGAGTGTTGCGTTATCTAAAAGGTACTATGACTTATGGTATTCAGTATACTGGACATCCAAAAGTGCTGGAAGGCTATAGTGATGCCAACTAGATTTCTGATGCTGATGAGCTTTATGCCACGAGCGGACAAGCTGCTGTTTCCTGGAAGTCTTGCAAGCAAACTATCTTAACGAAGTCTACAATGGAAGCAGAACTCACTACATTGGACACTGCTGGAGCTGAAGCCAAGTGGCTTCATGATTTCCTGTTGGATTTACCGGTAGTTGAAAAACCGATACCGGCTATCTCAATGAACTGTGAGAACCAGACTGTGATTACAAAGGTCAACAGCTCCAGGAATAACATGAAGTCCACAAGGCATGTTAAAAGAAGATTAAAGACTGTCAGAAAGTTGAAAACCTCCGGAGTTATAACGTTGGACTATGTCCACACGTCGAATAATCTAGTAGATCAATTCACTAAGGGACTGTCACGAAATGTGATAGAAAGTGCATCAAGAGAGATGGGTATGAGACCCACATGAAATCTACTGTAGTGGTAACCTGCTCTATGTGATCGGAGATCCCGTGAAGTAGAGTGGTGAAACAAGCTATGAGTAGATTGAGAGGAAAGTTCCCTACGAACCTATCTCTGATGCATATCTTTCCTTCTGTAAGGCAGGATGGTATTTACCTTAATGTATTCCGAGAGTCTTATTAAGATGAGATGTTGTCCTACAGAACATCTTTTGAGAAGTAAACCTATATGAGTCAGACTGCTGGTCACAGTCTATGGGACCTGGGTTATCCCTAAACACTCATGAAAGGCATAGAAGTGTGACTTATATGCTTCAAACAGCGGGGATGCTTGTTGCAACCTAGTACCAGCAAAGGACTTGAGTGAATCTCACCTCACACAAAACTGTCAATTCAAGGCATAGTCCATTGTTCAGTTGTGACTGAGTGAAACTCTTGTTCTAGGTGGATGTTCAACTTAACAGTCTCCATCGAAACACTGGTATATCAAAGAATTGTGATTCTGGAACTATACAGTTACAAACCCTAGAGTTTGGTGGGGATTGTTGGATTTATTATGGGCTAGGCCCATTTATATATCTAATAAATCAATAACTCTATGGCCTGTAATTGTGGGTATTATTATTTGTACCGGATTGGAAGTTAAAAGGACGTTGACTCAACTTAAATGATTGGAATTGATTCGTCTAATTTGAGAAGTTGAGAAACAGACAAAGGCGTGCCACACGTGCGCGCGCGCTGCCGCCGCCGCCGGCCGGGCTCGGGCGAGGCAGGCAGGCGGGCGTGGCGTGGCGTGTTAACTTTTTAGCACCCACTAACCATGGGAGTTTCAACTCTAAGCCGGCCTGACTCCTGATCTCCCAGGGGTCTCTCCGTCTTCCCGGCGCATGCCTCCGAGGCCTCTCGGCTTCCCCTGCGAGTCTTCCAACTCCAATTAAAGAGAGAACACATTTCGGAAACACGATTCAGTTGCTCGATGGCTTTCCTCATCTCGTAACTCTGCGCGCACGGAGAAGCGAGAGGGCAGGTGCCTCCGAAGCCCTTGTCGTTCGGGACCTTGCTCGGGGGATCGGCAATTAGGTTTTTGGGGAGCGTCTACGCGACTGCCCAAAGAGCCTCCGTCTCCGTACTTCTTCACGAACCGTCTCCGTACGTCGTCGTCTTCCCGATCGCCGACGTCGCCTTCTTCTTCCTGGCGGATGGAACGTCTTCTTCTCCTACGGCATGTCCAAGGAAGTTGCTGGAACTTCAGAATTGCGGATGGGAGTGTATGTTCGTTTCATCTTCTCTCTGTTTTACGTTCTACATGTTTCAGCATGTAGTCTTCTGCTTGTTGCAAATATGAGATGTATATTATGCCATCTGTTTCTTTTTGTTATGATTCATGAATCAAGTTCACATGCTTCTGATCTTCATATGTTTCACATGATATATGATCTAGCATGTATTTTCACCATGGATATAATCGATATCATGATTTCAATGATTAATATTTCTTTATATGTCATCATCATGCTGTTAATTTATGGAATTAAAATGACATGGAAATTGCCTATTATCCTAACAACTACGGCATGGAAGCAATCCTGTGCGGGGCGTCAGGCGGGGCGGCGGCGCTGCAGACGATCCACGACGGCAACTCGGCGCTCCGTCGTGCGGCGTCTATCTTCCCCAACCGCCTTCCCGCCAGTAACACACATCCTCTTTTCTCTCGGTCCTAGCTATGGTTCTTGGGTGTGCATTCTTGATCTCGCCCTAGGGTTCCTGGGTGCGCGTTCTTGCCTACTGCCTCCGGGGAGTTAGCTGTGTAAGCAGAGCATGTGATCCTGAGTTCCTGCTTATTTCCTTTTTACAGATAGCGTTGAGCTTGGCATGGAAATTCTCCTCCCGAGCGCATCCTTGTATGGTATTGGTACGTGTACATGCACGTATGGTATGGTGGACGGCAAGATTACCTTGCTTGTTCCTCACGTATGCATCTTTGGATTTCCTTTCTTTTACTTTCCTGTTTTAGCGTCAATGATGTATATATATAGTTGCCTATACATTGAGAAAAGCTGTAGCGGTTTCCACGGCACAAAAAATCTCTTGAGTCTCGTTTGCATCTTTTGAGTCCGTGAGTGAGTTCACCGGGAAAAATTCCGGCCACCGGAGAGAGTTCCGGCTGACATTTGGCATTGGAGCTGTGACGAGAAGGGATGGACCACCAATCTGTTATGCTGTCCAGTGGCCATGGAGGGTCACGACGTCGCCGCGTCTCGCCCTCGCTAGCGCCGCATTGAGGGCGCCGCGAGGTCGTGATCCACCGCACCGCGGAAGACGACGGCACTAAGGTTCCCATGTTCACACGCACCAACTACCAGGAGTGGGCGATGTTGATGCAGGTGAACTTGGACGCGGCGGGGTGGTGGTACGCTGTCGAGTCGGAGGAAGACGAGGAGATCGTCTACCGCCCTGATTGTCTGGCGCTCGCCGCGATCCTGTGATCCGTTCCAGCTGAGATGCTTGCAGGTCTTCGCGAGAAAAGGACGGCAGCAGAAGCTTGGGCGGCAATCAAGCGGATCCGTGTCGGGTTCCAGCGGGTGCGCGAGGCCAACGCACAGCAACTCCTGCGTGAGTTCAGCGCCCTGGTATGGAAGGAGGCGGAGACCGCAGAAGATTTCGCGAACCGCATCACGGGGCTCGCCGCTGATCTACGTCTCCTCGGTGACAACGTCACAGACGATGAGGTCGTGAGGAAGATGCTGCAGGTCATGCCGGAGCACCTCGCTCAGGTGGTGATCTCCACCGAGACCCTGCTTGACATCAACAACATCTCCTTCGAGGAGGTGACTGGCAGGTTGTGTGCCGTGGAGCAGCAGCGCAAGCCGGCGCCTGTCCTCGTTAACCAGGGCCGACTGCTTCTCTGTGAAGAGGAGTGGCTCGCCAGGCTCAAGCTCTGCGAGTCCGAGGAGAAGGGCAGTGGGAGCAGCTCCAGCGGCGCCAGCAGCAAGAAGCGCGGTGCCACGGGCATGGCCGTGGGCGTGGCAAAGACGAGAGCTCTGGCTCCACGTCACGCGACGGCCGCAAGGGCCAGTCTGGTGGTAGACAGGCCCCCAACCGCGACCGGTGCAAGCGCTGTGGCAAATATGGTCATTGGGCCGAGGATTGCCGTAGCAAGCCAAAGGGCGAGGCCCACGTCGTGCAAGCTGAAGAAGACTCGGAGCCCACGGTGCTGATGGCCCGAGCCACCGTCTTCCCAAGCACGCCACCAGCATGCGCTACCGCGGCTCCAACTCCATCCGAGCAACGGCCCCTGCGCGTCGTCGAGGGGAAAGTCTTCGCCCAGCTCGATGGCGAGACGGAGCGCGATGACAGCCTGTGGTACCTCGACAGCGGGGCAACCAACCACATGACGGGGTGCCAGGATGCCTTCATCCACATGGACATGGCGATCCGCGGCACCGTCAAGTTCGGCGACGGCTCAGAGGTCACGATCGAGGGATCCGGCACTGTGTTGTTCGAGGGCAAGACCGGCGAGCACCTCCCGCTCACGGGGGTGTACTTCATCCCGAGGCTGACCACCAACATCATCAGCCTCGGCCAGCTCGACGAAGGCAGCTGCGATGTCCACACCAAGGACGGCGTCCTTCGGATCCGCGACGACAAGGGCCAGTTGATCGCGCGAGTCCAGCGCTCGGCGAACCGGATGTACCCGTTACGCGTCAAGATTGGGCAACCACTCTGCGTGGCTGCACGTGCTAGCGACAGCGCGTGGCTGTGGCATGAGCGCTATGGTCATTTACACTTCGACGCCCTACGCAAGCTCGAGCAGCGGGGCAAGGTACACGGGCTGCCCCACATTGAGCACGTCCACCAGCTTTGCGCTGATTGCGTTACCACCAAGCTGACGAGGAGTCCGTTCCCATCGTAGGCAAAGCGGCGAGCATAGGGGCTGCTGGACATGGTCCATGGCGACCTGTGCAGCCCAATCACACCGGCCACACCCGGTGGTAAGCAATATTTTCTTCTGCTAGTTGATGACAAGAGCAGGTACATGTGGGTGGTGCTGCTCGCTGCCAAGAGCGACACCCTCGCCACCGTCAAGAAATTCCAGGCGAAGGTGGAGGTGGAGACAGGTCGGCGTCTGCGCGTTCTACGCACTAACAATGGGGGTGAGTTCACCTCTGTTGCGTTTGAGGAGTACTGCACCGAGCACGGCGTCGAGTGGCAGCACACGGCGCCGTACACGCCGCAGCAGAATGACATCGTCGAGTGGAGGAACCAGACTGTCGTCACCATGGCACGCAGTCTGCTGAAGAGCCGAAACATGCCAGCGATGTTCTGGGGCGAGGCGGTAGCCACCGCCGTCTTCCTGCTGAACCAGGTGCCCACCAAGGCCGTCAACGGCATGACGCCGTATGAGGCTTCGCATGGTCGCAGGCCGCATATCAGCTTCCTGTGCACATTCGGGTGCGTGGCGTATGTCAAGGCAATGAAGCCACACATGAAGAAGCTCGACGACCGTGGCACTCCAGTTGCCTTCATTGGCTATGAGCCAGGTGCCAAGGCATGGCGCTTCTATGACCCAGCGACGCATCGCGCCGTCATGTCCAGGGACACAGTCTTCGATGAGCCGATGTCTTGGAGCTGGAAGGACGAGGGCGAGGACTTGGAGGTCGCTGCGGACCTCGTCGTGGCGTACCACGCGATGGAGCTGGATACTAGGCGCGTCAACGTCGACACCACTGCAGGCGCACCAGAGCCCCTGGCGACACCAGCCCCTGCAGTGAGCCCCGGCACACCCGTGCCGGGCGCACCGGTGATGTCGCCCGCTGCACTGACTCCTCCTATGACTCCAGCACCGGCAACAACTTGGCTGCCCCAGCCCGAGTTTGTCTCGCCACCTCTAAACGTGGAGGAGTACTTGGACGTTGATAACGATGATGACGTCGAGCCGAGGTACCGCACCATCGACAACATCCTCAGAGCGGCATCACTGCCTGGCCTCGTTGCACGTTAGGTAGCTACTGAGCTCCATCTGCAGATTGAGGAGGAGCCAGCCACCTTCGCCGAGGCCAAGAAGCACGAGTCCTGGCGTCACGCCATGATCGAGAATATGGACACCATCGAGAGCAATCGGACATGGCGTCCGGTGCCCCTTCCACCCGGTCACCGCCCGATAGGGTTGAAGTGGGTGTACAAGGTGAAGAAGAACGCCGCCAGTGAGGTGATCAAGCACAAGGCACGGCTCGTTGTGAAGGGGTATGTCCAGCAGCCTGGCGTGGACTTCGACGAGGTCTTCGCACCCGTAGCTCCATCGAGTCAGTGCGGCTGTTGCTGGCACTCGCCGCCTAGGAGGGGTGGCCAGTGCACCACATGGACGTCAAGTCCGCATTCCTCAATGGTGAGCTAGTCGAGGAGGTCTACATCAGGCAGCCTCCCAGCTTCGTCGTCGATGGCCATGAGGACAAGGTGCTGCACCTGGACAAGGCGCTCTACGAACTTTGATAGGCACCGCGTGTCTGGAATATCAAGCTCAATGAGACGCTGGTGGCACTCGGCTTCAGCTACAGCGCGTCTGAACACGCTGTCTACGCTCGCGGCAAGGGCGCTTCTCTTTTACTGGTGGGGGTCTACGTCGACGACCTCATCATCACTGGGAACGACGCCAGCGAGATCGCGAAGTTCAAGCGGGAGATGAGCGCCAGGTTCAAGATGAGTGATCTGGGCTTACTCTGCTTTTATCTTGGCATTGAGGTGCGTCAGGGTGGCGACGGCATCAAGCTATCTCAGGCGGCGTACGACCGCAAGATTCTGGAGCGCGCGGGCATGGCGAGCTGCAATCCGTGCCATACTCCTATGGAGCCCCGCCTAAAACTGTCGAAGGCAAGTACAGCTGCACCGGTGGACGCCACTGAGTACTGGAGCCTTGTCGGCTGCCTCCGGTACTTGGTGCATACTAGGCCGGACATCGCTTTCGCCGTCGGCTACGTCAGCAGGTTCATGGAGAATCCCACCACCGAGCACCTCAACGCGGTGAAGCGGATTCTACGCTACATCGCGGGCACGATCGACTACGGCTGTTACTACAAGAGTGGCGGCAAGGATCTGAAGCTGCATGGGTACAGCGACGCCGACATGAGCGGCGACATCGATACAAGAGCACCACTGGCGTGCTGTTCTTTCTTGGCTCCTGCCCATTGACTTGGCAGTCCTAGAAGCAAAAGGTCATCGTGTTATCGTCCTGCGAAGCGGAGTACCTTGCAGGGACGACGGTGGCCTGCCAAGGTATATGGCTGGCGCAGTTGCTTGCAGAGCTGAAGAGCGAGCAGCGCACAGCTTTCTTGCTGAAGATGGATAACCAATCGGCTATAGCCCTCAGTAAGAATCCTGTTTTCCATGACCGAAGTAAACACATAGATGTGAGATTCCATTTCATTCGGAAGTGTGTTGGAGATGGGAAGATGGACATTGAGCACATCAGGAGCAGATCGCCGACATTCTGATGAAGCCGCTCCCGCGAGATCGTTTCTGTGAACTGCGTATAAAGCTGGGCGTTGTCAAGATCGGCGAGGAACTTCAGGCTTAGGGGGTGAAATGTAAGCAGAGCATGTAATCCTGAGTTCCTGCTTATTTCCTTTTTACAGATAGGGTTGACCTTGGCATGGAAATTCTCCTCCCGAGCGCGTCCTTGTATGGTATACGTACGTGTACATGCATGTAAGGTATGGTGGAAGGCAAGATTAGCTTGCTTGTTCCTCACGTATGCATCTTTGGATTTCCTTTCTTTTACTTTCCTGTTTTAGCTTCAATGATGTATATATATAATTGCCTATACATTGAGAAAAGCTGTAGCGGTTTGCGCAGCACCAAAAATCTCTTGAGTCTCGTTTGCATCTTTTGAGTCCGTGAGTGAGTTCACCGGAAGAATTCCGGCCACCGGAGAGAGTTCCGGCTGACAAGCTGCACCTCCGGGGAGCATCTCCTTCCCGATTCTGGTACGCATTCCGCTGACCGGCTGCAATGTGCTGCAAATCTGTTCAATGAAACGCTGCGATGGAGACTACTGTCTCTGTTTTTTCAGGGCAAGATTACTGGCTCTGTTATCTGCGCAATGGTTTCCACGTAGCACCTACTTGTTCGATGTAATACCACATCAGGGTTACCTGTTGTCTTAGCCTCTTAGGCCTCGCTGGTGGCTTGGGCTGCCTTTTCAGGGGATCAGAAGGTTCAAATCATTTTAGATTTGGATTCAGATGCATCTTTTGCTCTCTAAAATTTTTGGAAGATGATTCTGTGCTTGTATAGAACCTAATGCCAGACCAAATGTGCTCATGGCTCACGAGAAATACATTTTCTAGGACAGTATCGTCAGTAGTACATATTTTCTGCAGAAACACTGTCGCATTATTATGTCAAAATATTCTTATTACGGGTTGATCATGCGTCAAGCGTTGCTTTCAGATTTTCTGTTACTCTTTTCTGGGATAGTTTTTAACTGAGGAAGCACACCACCGCATACTTAACTTGATTCCACAGTGCACATGCATGTGCTACCCTTTACACAAGCTAGATTTCTGGTTAGTCGATGCATATTGGGGTAAAAGTATAAATAGTTGGTAAAATATGAAGCTCCAAAATATCAGAGACACAAGGATTATTCTTTCACAATTTTGATCTAGAATAGCTGTTCAGATTTGTTCTGCCCCCTCTATTTTTTTGGGGAAAAGAAGGCAAAAGGCTATCTTGCTTAATTGAACTCTTGCTGATGGGACACACAACTTGTTTCATCTGACTGAGCATAGAAGTGTGAACTCTGAGTCATCTTTTTTTTAGAGGCTACCCTTTTTATTTCAACGCAATGGAGTTATCATTTTCACTGTATATAGTATCGTCAGTAGTACATATTTTCTGGAGAAACACTGTCGCATTATTATGTCAAAATGTTCTTATTAGGGGTTGATCATGCGTCAAGCGTTGTTTTCAGATTTTCTGTTACTCTTTTCTGGGAGAGTTTTTAACTGAGGAAGCACACCACGGCATACTTAACTTGATTCCACAGTGCACATGCATGTGCTACCCTTTACACAAGCTAGATTTCTGGTTAGTCGATGCATATTGGAGTAAAAGTATAAATAGTTGGTCAAATATGAAGCTCCAAAATATCAGAGACACAAGGATTATTCTTTCACAATTTTGATCTAGAATAGCTGTTCAGATTTGTTCTGCCGCCTCTATTTTTTTTGGGAAAAGAAGGCAAAAGGCTATTTTGCTTAATTGAACTCTTGCTGATGGGACACACAACTTGTTTCATCTGACTGAGCATAGAAGTGTGAACTCTGAGTCATCTTTTTTTTAGACAATGGAGTTATCATTTTCACTGTATATTAATTTGACCAGCCTAATGCAAGCAATAACCAATGTGGATCACCTTTGTTAGACCTTATGGTCTTCAGCTAGTGTTCTGTAGTGCAAATTAAGATCTGATGGTGTTGGATATGGATGGGATAGTAGACAAAAACATTGTAGGGAAAACACTGAAGTATGAAGTGACTGTAACCTTAATTGTTGGCTCAGAAAATCATAACCGTGGTCAACTATGATCCTTTCAGTAAAACAATTTTTAAATGGACATGTATCGTAAACATTTCTGTTGCAATGTTTTCTCAATTTGCTTACTTTACTTGAGTTTCTAATATAATTTCTACCGAATTTCAGGGCGTTTGAATGGAGAGATTTAGCAGCAACTGCTGCAGCTTGCGCCCTGCAAGAGGCATTGATCTCTGCATTGTTGGCCCAATTGGATCTTAGATTCAGATCTGAAACTACCAGAGGGCAGCTTGGCCCTTGGCCGCTTAGATTGAATGGAAAATACAATGACCTATTTTTACAATGACACTCCCTTGCCTTTTATAGGCAAATGAGACTCCCACTTGCTACAATATATTTCAACCACTAAAGTGGATGCTGAGCATATTCCTAACACTAAGCTTGGAAGCCAAGGAAAGTAAAAAGTGCAGGAAAGTAAGATACAAGTGCTTTAGCACTAGGTTTATCTATCAATCTCCCCCTAAGCCTTGTGCCGAGCACTAGAGGTGATCTTCTATAGCCCAATCCTCTCCCTCATCTCCTGGAACTTGGACTTCCCTAGCGACTTGGTGAAAATGTCAGCCAGTTGATCAGTAGTGGCTGGCCTTGATGCTTCCGTCCTCCAAGCAATCTCTGATGAAGTGGTACTTGATGTGGATGTGCTTGCTTCTTTCATGGAAGACAGGGTTCTTGGCCAGAGCTAGAGCAGACTTGTTGTCCACCTTTAGCTCAACCACATCCACCTTCCTGCAAGGAGCTCTGCCAACATCCTTGACAGCCACAGCGCCTGTGTTGCGGCAGTGGTGGTGCCGATGTACTCCGCTTCATAGCTTGAGAGGGCCACCACCTTCTGCTTGAGGGACTGCCAGCTGACCAAGCAATCACAGAGGAAGAACATCATCCTGGTTGTGCTCTTGCTGGTATCCACATCGCCGGCGAGGTCGCTATCGTAGTAGCCGATGAACCGCGCCAAGTCGGGGGCCCTTCCATAGTGAAGACCATAGTCAAGGGTGCCCGCCACGTAGCGCAGGATTCTCTTGATGGACTGCAAATGCTCCATCGTTGTCCGCTCCATGAACCGTCTCATGTACACAACAGTGAACGCGATGTTCAGCCAGGTATGGACATGGTAGAGCAAGCTCCCGATCATCCGCAGGTAATGGGTTGGATCGACCTCCTCTGCCATGCTCTCCCGACTTAGCTTGAGCTTCTCCTCCATCAGGGTGTGGGCTGGATTGTAGCCTGTCATGCCGCCGAGCTCGAGGATGCACTTAGCGTAGTGGGTTTAGCGGAGGGCGACCCCGGTGGCATCCTGGCGCACTTCAACGCCAAGGTAGAAGCAGAGGAGGCCGAGGTCGCTCATGTCAAATGCCTTCTTCATCTGCGCCTTGAACACCTCCACCTTCTGCTCTTCAGCGCTGATGATGATGAGGTCGTCGACGTAGATGCCGACCAGTAGAACGTTGCGTCCGCTGCCCCGTTAGTACGCCACCGCCTCATGCGCGCTCTGCTTGAAGCCCATCTTCTTGAGTGTGGCGTCGAGCTTTGCGTTCTAGGCGTGCGGTGCCTGACGTAGGCCATAGAGTGCCTTGTGCAGGTGGTACACCTTCCCCACTTCTCCGGCGACGGCGTAGCCAAGTGGCTAGCGCACGTAGACCTCCTCCTTGAGGTCACCATTGAGGAAGGCGAACTTCACGTCCATGTGGTGGACTTGCCACCCCTCTTGAGCCACCAGCGGGAGGAGGACACGGACTGACTCCATGCGCGCCATGAGGACAAAGGCGGCGTCGTAGTCGATCCCCTCCTACTGAATGAAGCCGCGTGCCACCAGCCGCGCCTTGTGTTTGATCATTGCGCCCAACTCATCCTTCTTGAGCTTGAACACCCACTTCAGGGTGATAGGGCAGTGGCCGTCAGGCAGTGGCACCAGCTCCTAGGTGTGGTTCTACTCGACAGACTTGAGCTCCTGCTCCATCGCCGCCCGCCATGTCGGATCACCCTGCGCCTCAGCGTAAGTGGTTGGCTCACTGGCGTGCGTCAGATGAAGTTGGGTGAAGAGCCTCTTGGGCTGGTCCGGTGAAGACTGGTCACCGAGGATGCTTGCCACCGCATGGTATCGCAGAGGCTCATCATCGTAGTAGACATCCAGGTGGTCTTCATCGTCCTCCAGCGGTGTGGCGTACTCGACCTTCTGCTACCCTGCGTGCGCTGGTGTCACAACGGGTGAGGTAGAAGACACCGAGGAGGTCGGCTGGTATGCTGGAGAGATCGGCTGCGGTGCTAGAGAGGTCGGAGCTGCTACCGATGGGCTGCCGACCACTGCCGATGGGCTGTCGACCACTGTCGATGGGCTGCCGAGCTCCCCCAGATTTGGTGATGGCGAACGAGGCGGAGTTGGTGAAGAGGTCGACGCTGGTGATGAAGACCCATACATCAATAAAGATGCACCTTGTGCTTCCTCAGCACCTCTAGCCCATGCATACTCGATAGTGAAGTCGTGAAGCATGGTCACTGACCCGTCATCCACCGCCTTGTCCCATGCCCAGCCGCGTCCTTCATCGAACATGATGTCACGCGCCACGCGCACACACCGTGTTGCCAGGTCAAGCACACGGTAGGCCTTAGCGCCCTCTGTGTAGCCGATAAAGACCCCCGGCGAGCTATGATCATCGAGCTTGCCGATGTGGTTCAGCTCCTTAACGAAGGCGAGGCAGCCAAAGATGCATAGATAGCTAACCGCCAGCTTGCGCCCGTGCCAAGCCTCATACGGCGTCTTGCTATTGAGCGCACTGGTCGGAGAGTCATTGAGTAGGTGTACGATGGTCATCATGGCCTCTCCCCAGTAGACCACCTGCATGCCGCATTATTTGAGGAGCGCGCGCGCCACTGCCACCACGGTCTGATTGCGGCGCTCGACCACACCATTCTACCGCGGCGAGTACGGCGCGGACTAGTGGCGCTGAATCCCCTTGTCGATGCAGTACACCGTGAACTCAGCTACCGTGAATTCACCACCATTGTCCGTGCGGAGCACCCAGAGCTGTGGCCGCACTTCTTCTCCACGGCTGCCTGGTGGCGCTTGATGGCGTCCGCAGTTGCCTCCTTGGAATTGAGCAGCACAACCCACATATAGCGGGTGGCATCATCGATGAGTAGTAGGAAGTAGCATTGACCTCCAAGAGTGGCCGGTGACACTAGACCGCATAGGTCGTCATGCACCAGGTTGAGCTGCTCGGTGGTGCGGTAGGAGGCTTGACGCGGGAAGGGCCGGTGCTTCAGACATAAAGGTGGTTGCTTCCTTGGTTCATCTTAGCGAGAAGACTACGACCTCTATCCCAGATGCGCAGCACGCCGTCCTCAATCTCCACCCACGAGCCATTCTCGTCCAGCTGCCCGACGCTGATGATGGAGTTCTTCAAGGCCGGGATGTAGTACACCCCGGTGAGAAGACGGTGCTCCCCTATCTTGGCCTTGAAGATGACCGAGCAGACGCCCTTGATCTGGACGGCAAAGGCATCACCGAACTTGACGGAGCCCTTCACGCCGGAGTCCAGGTCGGAGAAGAACTCATGCTAACCAGTCATGTGGTGCGTCGCACCGGTGTTAAGGTACCAGCCATCGATCTTGTCATCGGCAGCACCTTTGCCGAGGAAGGCGTGGGCGTGCGGTTCATCAAGGTGGAGCTCGGCGAAGCCAACCGACCTGGAAATGGGAAAGCTTGGACCTTTCACACCCTCCCCTGTGTCTTGCTATAGCTCGACGCACCCGTGCGCCAGGAACAGGATGGCATCCTGCTCTTCAGCTTGCGTGACGTGAGCCTGCCCACCGTGGCATGGAGGAATGCTACAGTCCTTGGCCTAGTGGCTAGTCCTACCACAGTTATTGCAGGTGTCATCCCGAGCTGCATTGCGCTCGCCCATGGCGTCGCCATCAGCGCTGACCTGGCCCCGGGGTCCCTTCTCCTCCTTCTTGCCACCGCTTGGACGCCGATGATGCTCCTTGGAGCCGGACAAACTAGATCCTTCCTCCTTCTTGTCGAAGGCGCGCCACTGCTCCATCGTGTACAGCAGCTTGCCTCCGGCGGCGCTCGGCTCGGTGTGAGGCCCCTCACGGTCTTGAACCGCCTTGAGCCTCCCGGTCACGTCCTCGACGGTGAGCTGCTCGAAAGTCGTGGAGCGTCTCGATCGACATGACGATCTGCCCGTACTTCCTCGACATGCAACGGAGCAATTTCTCCACCGCGCGCTCCTCCGTGAGGTCGGTGTCGCCATTGTGCACCATCTGCTCCATCAGATTGGTAACACAAAGGGCAAAGTCCTCGACTTGCTCACCAGGCTAAAAACGAGGCCTTCCCACTCCCCTCGGAGGCGCTGCAACGTCGTCCGGCGCACATGATCTCCGCCGATGCATGCTGCGGCTATCGATTCACTTGCTAGATTTGCCGTAGCCTTGTTGGCGAGGGAGGTGCCGAGCTCGATGGGGACGGCGGCGCACAACGCCTCCAGCGCCCGGCGATCGTCGTCGTAGTCAACGCCACCAACGTGAACCGCCTCCCACAGCCGCCGGGCCTGCAGCTTGACCTTCATCAGCAGGCTCCACTCGTGGTATTCGACTTGGTGAGCATCGGCCTGGGCGTTCCCGCTCTGGAGTCATGGTAGACCGTCTGCAGCACCGGGGACGCCACTCTAGTGACGGCGACAGGCGGCTTCGCCCGACCGGGCTACGCGATCCTTCGCTGGCTCCGTCTCCCGCTCCATCTTGGCGCGCACTGATGCGGCCGCGGCTACCGCGGCCTGGGCCATAGCCGCCGCCGCCTGCCTGGCCGTCTTGGCCGCCGCTGCAGCCGCAGCCTCTGCGGTAGCAAGGCGCATCGCACGATCGTTGGCTCTGGCACCCACGGCGACGCGCGCTCTCATGATCTTGCGACGGTGGACATGGCGCTCGCTCACTCAAGAACCCTCTATGCTCCGATACCAGATTATTGGCCCGATTGGATCTCAGATTTATATCTAGAACTATCAGAGGGCAGCTTGACCCTTGGTCGTTTGGATTGAATGGAAAACGCAATGGCCTATTTTTACAATGACACTCCCTTGCCCTTTATAGGCAAAGGAGACTCCCACTTGCTACAATATATTCTAACCACTAATGTGGATGTTAAGCATATTCTTAACGCTAGGCTTGAAGCTAAGGAAAATAAAAAATACAGGAAAAGTAAGATACAAGTGCTTTAGCACTAGGATTATTTATCATACATCTACTATCAGAATCTGTTATCGGTCGTTATAGATGACACATGGCAAGGGTCGATATATAACGTCCGACCGTATGTTTATATAACCAGATGGATCAGGCAACCTTGAGTCTGACAGACCCCTCCGGAGTTAACATGTTTGCTGCCATGTTTGATGAGATTTGGACTGAGCCGCTAGGACAAGTATTGTATAGACGGTTGGATAGATGATTATTTCTTCATGGTCTTGCATTTCTTTGAATGACAATATATTATTAGTTGGTTCTACTAAAACTGTGATGCAAAGTTACATTGGGAGGTCTCATGAAATATTTCTGAAAGGCTTACATTAGTGTGGAATTCGTATCCAGTAAAATTCTGGTTATTCTATAGTATGCTGCCAGATTGCTTCAATGGTTGGAGTGTGTAAATCTTGCTTCAAGTGTTTAGATATGTCATGTGATTCTTAATTCCTTAAACACCCAATCTGGGCTGCAGCGATGGCACAAAAATAACGCAAATCAGAGTTCAAAAATAACGCAAAAAGTCATAGAAAAAAACAAAAAAAATTAACTACGACAAAATACCCCCTCAAATGAGACTTTGAGTCGAACAAGTCATCCTAGTCCTAGGCTACATAACTATGAAACATTTATTTAAATTTAAATTTTTATTTTTGGAAGATAATTTTTATCTTTATTTTTGTAAGACAACTTTCATTTGAATTTGAATTGTTGCCAATTGCCAAAAATTAGCCTATGCTGCGCGCAGCTGCACTACTGGATTCAGGTTCTTTGTCGAGTGCTTGAGGCACTCGGCAAAGGGCAAATTGCACTCGGCAAAGAACACACGGCAAAAAATTGATCGGCAAAGAATACACGGCAAAAAATTTAATGTATCACACGTAAAAATAATGGCTTTTTGAATCATTAAATTCCATTATTCGTACCACGTGCAGTTCAAATTTATATTTTTCGAAAAAATTTAAGTAAACGAAATAAAGTAACTAAATATATAAAAAATCCACAAAAAATCCCCAAATTCTAACGAGGAGTTCTTGATACTTTAAAAGGGTTGCACAAAAAATTTGGAGGCCAAAAAAAACTTTGCCGAGCGCCGTGGTCTTTGCCGAGTGCCAAGAATAAGGCGCTCGGCAAAGAGGATTTTTGAATTTTTTTTTAAAAAAAACTTCCTCTTTGCCGAGTGCCTTCACAGTGGCACTCGGCAAAGGTATTTCAATTTTTTTTTAATTCCTCTCTTTGCCGAGTGCCGAATCAGTGGGCACTCGACAAAGACATTTCAAAAAAAAATATTGAATCTTTGCCGAGCGCCGGGTCAGGAGCATTCGGCAAAGTATTTTCCAAAAAAAAAATCTTTGCCGAGTGCCTAACAGCAGGCACTCGGCAAAGAAGGACGTGACCGAACATCGTTCCGTGGGGCAGCCTATGCCGAGTGCCGCGATTTTGCCGAGAGTCTGGCACTCGGCAAAGAAGTCCTTTGCCGAGTGCCCTTTTTTGCCGAGTGTGGCACTCGACAAAGAAGATCTTTACTGAGTGCCCGATTTTTGACACTCGATAAAGCAGTTTGCACTCGGCAAAGGCCCTGTTTCCAGTAGTCCTGTGTGCCTTCTCAAGACTGCCCTAGAATAGGCTACAACTCCGTTGTCGCACTCGACCAATCATGGAGAGGTTCGGCTCTTCTGTATCTACACTCACTACTGGAAACACGTGCTTTGCCGAGGGCCTGAGGCTTTCCCGAAGGCCAAATCTCGGGCACTCGGCAAAGACACTCTTTGCCGAGGGCCAGCCACAGGAGCCCTCGGCAAAGAACGGCCCTCGGCAAAGAGGCCTTTGCCGAGGGTACGGCCCTCGGCAAAGACAGGCCCACGACAAATCAAATCTTTGCCGAGGGCTGAGGCCCTCGGCAAATTAGTCACGGCGGCCATTTCCCGTCAAGCTTTGCCGAGGGCCACCCGTTAGGCCCTCGGCAAAGGTCAAATTTTTTTTAAGTCTTTGCCGAGGGCCCTATACCAGGCCCTCGGCAAAGATTTTTTTAAAACCAGTTTTTCGGCCAAATTTTTTTTTTATAAATCGCCTTTGCCGAGGGCCCGAGGCTAGGCCCTCGGCAAAGAAGCCCTTTGCTGAGGGCCCAGATCTACGGCCCTCGGCAAAGGTTTTTTAATTTTTTTTAAAAAATGCTTTGCCGAGGGCCACGGGTCAGGCCCTCGGCAAAGAGCCCTCGGCATTTTTTTTTGTTTTTTAGCCCAGTTTTTTTATGGTGCTACAATACATTGTTTTGAACTCAAATCTAAAATTTAGGCCAATTTTGATTTTGTTTTGTATATTTCCTTAATTTATTTCGATTCTTTGATTTTTTTCGAATATGTCAAATTTGAACTGCAGGTGCATGGAATATTGCAATGTAGTGTTTCGAAAAATGTTATTCCATGCACCTGCAGTTCAAATTTGACATATTCGAAAAAAATCAAAGAATCGAAATAAATTAAGGAAATATACAAAATAAAATCAAAATTGGCCTAAATTTTAGAATTGAGTTCAAAACAATGTATTGTAGCACCACAAAAAAACTAGGCTAAAAAAACCAAAAAAAAATGCCGAGGGCTCTTTGCCGAGGGCCTGGCCCGTGGCCCTCGGCAAAGCATTTTTTTAAAAAAAATAAAAAACCTTTGCCGAGGGCCGTGGATCTGGGCCCTCGGCAAAGGACCAAACCCTAAATCAGGCCGCAGCCCAAATTCCCGATCGGAATTTGTAAAAAAAAACCGCTCACCATCTCCCTCCCCACACGCCCGCTCTTGGCCGGCCCCCGCGCGTCCACAACCGCCGCCGCGCACCCCGCCACCGCGCGCCCCACCTTCGCGCGCGCACCCCGGCCGCCCCGCGCCTCCACCACCGCCGCCGCTAGCCCCGCCGCCGCGCGCCCGCCGCTGCGCGCTCCGGTCGCCCCGCGCCTCCACCACCGCCGCCGCGCGCCCGCTGCTGCGCTGTCGCGTGCCCACTGCAGCGCTGCCGCGTGCCCGCTACCGCGCGCCGCGCCGCTGCGCGCCTGGCCACCCCGCGCGCCCCACCGCCCCACGCTCGGCTGCCCAGCGCGCCCCGCCGCCCCACCACGCCCAGTGGCGGCCGAGGTTGCGCCCTGCCTCCGTTCCCCGTCTCCGTCGAGCAAGGGGAGGTCGACCGCCCCGGCCGGCCCTCCGGTGGCTCCCCCTCGCCGGCCTTCCCGCCCCGACCCTAGCCCCCAGGCCGCCCCCGTCGCCGGCTGCTGTTGGAGGGGAGGAGGCAGAGGGTGAAGTTGGAGGAAGAAGAGAAGGAGAAGTGGAGAAGGAGGAAGGGGAAGAAAAGGAGAAGAAGAGGAGAAGGAGGAAGGGGAAGAGAAGGAGAAGAAGAGGAAAAGGAGAGAAGAAAGGGAAGAGGGGGAGAGGAGTACTCCAACGCCGCTCGACCTCGCCGGAGAAGAAAGTGACCCCCGTACCGCGACGCCCGACTCCACTGCAACCCTAGGTAAAACTCTCGTTGTCGGCCTTCGTGCCGTATGTGGTTGTGTGGGCCTTCGTGCCGTAAGTTGATATGAGGGCCTTCGTGCCGTTGTGGTTGTCGGCCTTCGTGCCGTTGTGAATGTCGGCCATCGTGTCGTTTTTTTGCAGGTTTTGGAAACCTCCCCGTGCAGGGGAGGTGCTGCCGAAATTTTGAACAAAAAATAACCTATTGTCTTATTATGCAGGAGAAGAGTACGTCGGAGGGGACCCGGAGGACCCCGATCGTCTTCGTCGACGTCACGGTTCTGCCTGCACTGCGTCGCCTCACCACTGCGTTGATTCACCACTGCCCCGCTAGCCTTACTTCACCGACACCCTAGGTATAAATAACCTCTTTTTGCGCATGTCTGTCGTAGCCTGCGCGTAACCCAGTTAGGCGTCTCCCGTCCGAAAGAGATACGGTCATAGGTATGCGGATCTTTGCGTATCTGCGACCGTATCTGTTTTGGATTGTCCACGTTTTTTGGACAGCCCGTGGATGCGTAGATGGGTTAGTTTCCATGGTCCGCTCCGGTCCGAGAAGGAGTTTCGGCAACACCTCCCTGTTGTTCTCCGGATACACACTCTCCCTTGCAGGACGTGTATCGGGAGAACAGCGGGGAGGTGCTGCCGAAATTCTATCTCGGAGAGGAGCGGAGCATGGAAATTGACCTCATCTATGCATCCGCGGGTGGGATTAGGACCTATCCTCACCTATTAGACAGTAGGAACACCGCGTAGATGCAATTGATGGTCACAATACTCTATGCTATAAATGTTAAAGGATGGAGGACCGTCAGTGGATGTACATGGGCTGGAGAAGCGGGAGTGACTACGACTATGAATGGGTGAAGGGGACAGATGGTTTCTTGAAACATGCATTTGGCCCAGGAGCAGGAGGACATTCTCTAGTTTGGTGTCCCTGCAGCAAATGTGACAACATGAGAAAAGTAGACGAGAAGACCATGGGTAGACATCTTGTGTTCAATGGTTATACGCCTGGCTACCAGTAGTGGATCTACCATGGTGAAGCAGATCGTATAAGAGCGGAGGTGGTGAGAGCACGCCTCGAGGCTTTTGATGATGATGCCGGGGTAGCAGACATGCTAGATGACGCCCACCAAGCTCACTTCGCTGAATGACGTGAGAAGGAGGAGATGGAGGAATCCGCAAAGGACTTCTACAAAATGTTGGACTCGGCACAGAAACCCCTTCACGAGCGTACAATGATTTCTCAGCTAGATGCGATTGGACGCGTAATGGGGTTGAAGGCCGAGTTAAACCTAAGTCGAGAAGGCTTCGATAAGATGTTGGCCGTGTTTGGCACCATGCTACCGGAGAAGCACACTTTGCCGACGAACTTGTACGAGGCAGAGAAACTCCTTCGTATGCTTAAGATGCCGTATGACAAGATACATGTTTGTCCGAAGGGGTGTGTCCTATTTAGGAAAGAACACAAGGATGCAAATTACTGTCTGAAGTGTAAATCCTCCAGGTACCTGGAGGTAGACTCTGGTGATGGTCAGAAGAAGCAGCTTCCGATCCCCGCAAGAGTGCTACGTCACCTTCCTTTCCTACCGAGGATCCAACGGCTATTCATGACTGAGGAATCCGCGAAACAGATGACATGGCACAAAGATGGCAAACGGTACAATCCTGGGAAGATGGTACAAATAGCGGAGTTTGTACGCTCGGCACTGATGGCCTCGACTATCATGGTAGAGTTGAGGAAATCTATGAACTCTCATTTCATGGAGACGAACCTCTTAAACCTGTCATGTTCAAATGCCACTAGTTTAATCCTCGATCAACGAGACGAACCGCTCATCTTGGGCTAGTAGAGATTCGAGAAGATTCCATCTATCCTGGAAAAGATGTCTACATTGTGGCTCAACAGGCCATGCAGGTGTATTATACTCGATACGCCAACCAAGACAAAGAGGATCTTAAGGGTTGGGCTATTGTGCACCAGGTATCTCCACATGGTAAACTACCTGCCCCAAACGATGATGATTACAACTTCAACGCAAACACATATGATGGTCAGTTCTATCAAGAAGATGGGCTACCAGGCACGTTTGAGATAGTCTTACCCGAAGCAATCGAAATGGAAGTAGACAACGAAACGGTTGATGACGAAGTCGATGGAGATGTGGTGGTAAATGCCAAGGACATAGCAATGCTTGAGCGATTACTTCTAGGCAATGACGACGATGACAACATAGAACCTTCGGATAGTGTTGCCCATTTGGACAATTTTGACAGTGATGATGAGACCTATGATCCCAATCATGAAGATTATTCCTAATACATGTAATACTATGGTTTTTTAATTTGTGTTTTGTTTATATATTTTGAATCTATTTCTAATATATGTACTAATTAGTCTTGTTCATTCTTTGTGATTGCAGGTGATTGTACAAAGATGGCGAGCAGACGTCCACGCCGTGACACGCCCTCGGTTTACGGGAGAGACCGCCCTCTCCTTCGAGGTGAGGGGTCGTCGTCCGGGGTAGCATCCGCAGGAGGTGACGAGAGGAGGACCAGGGGCAGCCGCCGCAGGAGGCAGCGGTCTCCTCCCTCGACACGTGACGAGGTGCTAGAGGAGGAGCACATGACGGCCACGGCCTCGTCCTCATCGGAGGATGAGAGGGGTCAGCAGACGGGCGACGGAGACGAGGCGCTCGAGGGCGAGGGAGGCGAGGCGCTCGAGGGCGAGGGAGGCGAGGCGCTCGAGGGCGAGGGAGAGGGTACCGCTACCCGGACTCTCTACGAGCGAGGTCCCGCGAGCCTTCCTCCGGTTCCGCTTCCTCACAACCGCTCAGTGATTCGGCCTATGGCAAAGAGGTAAGTAACTATGGATGTTATCACAACTACTTCATAAGATATGTTGGAAATCTTAAGAGAAACTGATAATTTTTCTTAATCACTTGTGCAAGGCTTGGTTGGTTTTGTCGGGTACTCCAGCACGCACCCCCGCGAGCATCCTTGGTGTTTTGTGCAGGAAATGGTACCCCGACATTGTGCAACTGTCCGAAGAGCCGGTGGTGCGGGAGCCGGCCTCCAACTGGTACAGGTACGCGTTGGTCACGGATGACACTTACCGCAACAAGCAGGAGCGAGTATTGGCGGAGTTTTGGGTAAGTCTCTCTCGCACAACATTGCTTAATACATCGCATTCATTGGTTAAATCTTTTATCGAAATAATGAATGGATACATCGGTTTTGTATGCAGAAATATTTCAAGGCCGAAGAAGGACTTGAGGCCCAGGCGGATCGGGCGGCTGCCGCAGCTTGTAGGAAGTACGTCACCGAGATGCACCACCATGGGCGCGTCCAGGCCCACATAGACTACTACAGGTCGGTACTTAGGTAGTCCCTCCCCAAGCCTCAAGCAAGACGGATTACGCTGACCCGGGACCAGTACCTTGAGGTAGGCGAATAACATTCATAATGATTCGTTTTGATATTAAGTAGGTTCAATTTCATCTTCTTATATGTCAAATACTCGATGACTTGTAGGTGATTCCCTGGTGGTGCCGATCGTATCCCGAGTGCTGGGCCATGATCGTGGACAAGTGGTTATCACAGGACTTTGTTGACACGCACGAGAGGCAGCGGGAACAGCGTCCGATGAGGCAAGGTCCAACTCACCATCAAGGTAGCCGTAGCCTCCCCGGATACAAACAAGCATACGTAAGTGATTTCTTTCATTTATTTTCACGCTCAATTATGCTTGATTTGTCACCATCTTCCCGTCTTTCTCGCAGGAGACTGCGCACCCGGGCGAGGAGGTCTCAGAGTTCTCTGCGTGGGCTATGTCCCACATGGGCAGGGCATCGTCCTCTGTCTCCTTCGACCCGGCTGCCCCACCCCAGGTGTACTCCGACCCGAACGTGTACACTAAAGTCCAAGAGTACACGCCAACGGTAAGGGAGATCTATGGGGAAGATTACAATGTGTGCACTGAGCCCATTGATGCAGAGGCGATCATGAGGCTCGAAGGAGGCAAGAAGCACGGGCGGCTGTGGATTGCAGACGGCGCCATCGACTCCACCACTGTTCCCTCCCTCGACGCTATCCGAGCACGGAGCACGAGCTCCAGCCAGCCCATACGTCCACGGCCTTCTCCAGCACTGCAGCAGGTCCAAGCACTCCAGGTAATTCCTATTTTACTCATCGTACGTGGATATTTACACACCTAAATTAGATTTGCATTACTGATACATTGGAGTGAAATATTGCAGGCCGAGCTGCAAGAAACAAAAAGGCAAAGTCAAGAGCAGAACGCGGAGCTGACCGCACAGCTGCAGGCCCAGAAGGTCGCGTTCGAGGCCGCGCAGAAGCAGATGGCGGAGATGATGGTGATCATGCAAAGTCTTGGGCAAGCATCGGGTGTACCTGTGCAGTTTTCAGCTCCTCCACCTCCTACTCCTACAGCTACTCCTGTAAGTATGAAAGTTCACTTTTCGCTTGTGCTTTGCATGTATGTCGGCCTTCGTGCCGTTGTAGATGTCGGCGTTCGTGCCGTTGTGGATGTCGGCGTTCGTGCCGTCGTTTCTTGCAGGTTTTGGAAACCTCCCCGTGCAGGGGAGGTGCTGCCGAAATTTTCAATTGAGTCTAATGTTTTTGTATTCCTACCATACTAGATGCAATCTCTAAGTTCCAAAACTGTTTTCCCGGATTACTCACACATGCAATCTCTGCTCCTTTGTGCAGCTTCCGTCCGCGGGTTCCAATCAACCCGCTACTGCGTCACCGGGTGATCCTGCTTTTCCTTCACCATCGTCTCATAGGCTAGCTTGATGAGGACTCGTGCTAGGTGATGTGGTTGGACTTTAGCGTGATTTGTGATTTATGGTTGTGACTTGTGCTTGGAGTCATTAACTTGTCGTAATAAACATGTGAATGATGATGAACATGTGACTTGTCGTTGTAATATATTGTGATTTGTGGTTCACAATTATGGTTGTGATATATTGTGAGAAAATGGGTTCTGTGTGATATATATATGTATATATATGAAATGCTTGTGTCGATGGAATGCAAAAAACAATTTTTTTTTAAATTTCTGCCTCTTTGCCGAGGGCAATGACCACGGCCCTCGGCAAAGAAGGGTCCTTTGCCGAGGGCCCAAGCAATAGCCCTCGGCAAAGATTTTTTTCGAAAAAAATCCTGGCAATTTCTTTGCCGAGGGCCAGTGAGCAGGCCCTCGGCAAAGGGTTAAATTTTTTTTCAAAAAAACCATTTCTTTGAATTTTAAAAAAATCCTGAAAATTTCTTTGCCGAGGGCTAGGGAGGAGGCCCTCGGCAAAGGTTTTTTTAAAAAAATAAAAAAATTTATTTGCCAAGGGTCGGCCCTCGGCAAACAAATAAAAAAAAACATTTCTTTGCCGAGGGTCGGCCCTCGGCAAAGAAACCGCCAACGGTGCCGGCGCCTGACGGCTTCTTTTCTTTGCCGAGGGCCGTCCTGGCCCTCGGCAAAGGCTTTGCCGAGGGCCCGAGTGCCCGATAAAGGGCCCTCGGCAAAGACCCCTTCGCCGTCTAAAAATTCCCCGAGGGGTCTTTGCCGAGGGCAGCCCTCGGCAAAGCCTTTGCTGAGGGTTTCTGGGCCTTTGCCGAGGGCTAGAGCATGCGCCTCCAGTAGTGACTGTGCTCCTCAAGGTGGGATTTGGCTAATCTAAACTTGTTAATGCTTTGCGATGTTGAGCTGATTAGTAGATTGTTGTCGCACAACCGATCTGTGGGTGACTGACCAGAATTAGTTGCATTCGAAGTGCAGATCTGTTGGGAAAAAATGTGACCTTTATCACTGTTGAAGTGTAGGATGGTGGATTTGTTTTGTTTGCTTATTTGAGTATGCTAAGGGAGAAGATATGCTTTTCAAAACCTGAACTTAGTTTCTAGTTTTGGATTACAGCTATGCCTACAACTTATACGCCATAATTAATAATTCCTTTTGACCTCACCATTCACAGCCCTTTTGTCCATTCTTAAGTCTTTGCACTCTTAAATCTTAATAATTAATTGCTAATTGCTGGCTGATACTCACACTAATAATTAATTCAGCATTACATGTATCAACACTAGACTCCATACACTTTACTGCCATAGCATCACAGTTGCCGGTCTTCGCCTGTCAATTTCTTCCTGTAGTTTAAAATTTCCAGAATGTATCAACACCATTTCTTCTTCTCAGATCTGCAGTCCAGAGTAAGGAGAAGATCATAAACAGATACAAACTAACTTATAAGCACATGAAGATATATACACCATTTAAATACAAGGTACATGAAATATGTCCAATACTCACAACCTACAGATTATTAATCACAATGGATTCAAGTGCACTATGCACAGACTGTGATCTTAATCAACTGTTAGCAACCATATATACGTCAAAAAGCAAACCAAAATTAGAAAAGGATACCATAAGACAGAAGTACCATAACCAGATTACTAATCACAAATCATTACATCTCACTTAACTCCATATGCCCATCAATTGTTAAAGCAATCAAGTGAAGCATCAGCCATCAACTCTAATTTATGAATTCACTCTCTCCAACCGTAAACAGTCAAAGAGCAAGCGAGTGGCGATTTGCACCAAACAGGCTAAAGGGCACAATATGGAATCAAAAGAATTATTGTGGGGGTAACCAAGACAATGTTGTTCCCACGGACCGAGTTCATGTTGTGAAGAAATACCTAAACTGTACAGGTTATGAATATGCTTAAAGCATAGTGTAGTTTGAAGAGACTATAATTCCTGGGTTCAGATCAAGATATGCTCGTACCTCACGTCATGTCCAGAGCATTTGGCTTCTTGTAGTACTTGTTTCTCACCTGCGAAACATGAAGGTAATAACCATGTGTGAATAAAAAGGAAAACATGCCTTGATTTTCATATGCGATTTTCTCGCTGTGGGCTTGGTGTCTGACGCTCAGGCCAACTGAGGCGTTTGCGAAGAACGGCGAGGGCGGCCGTGGCGTGCGATGCCGTGAACGAGGGCGACGGCGAGGGTGGCCGTGGCGCGCGATGCCGATAGCGAGGGCGACGGTGCGGGTGCGACGGCGAGGGTGGAGAACGACGACGCGCGAGGAGCGAGGCTGGTGGGAGAGAACATCGGAGGAAGGCAAGTCCACGGCCCTAGTCGACTTGGTCGCTGGGGCTTGGCGTGGGCGGCCGGGACCCTCGATGGCGACGGCGCGGGTGCGAGGGCAAGCGCGGAGAACGGCGGCACGCGAGGAGCGAGGCCGGCGCGCAATAGCGGCATGTGACTCTTTTCGGAGCGGTGGTGGCGGCGCGTACGGGTGGCGTGGTGGCGGACAGTGTGGCGGAGACGGAGGCGAGAGGCACAGAGATGAAAGCTGCTGAGTCGAACTCGCCATTGGCATGAGCTGAAGCGACGGCGGCCTAGATGTCCTGGCGTGAGCATGGGAGCGCCGGCGGGCGATAGGCGGCGGAGCAGGAGGCGGCGGTGGCTTGGATGAACCCTGGAAATTAAATAAAATGTTTATCTAACTATACTATTTGAATTATGCATCCCAACTATACTACTCAAGAAAATATTCTATCTAACTATAATACTTGAATTATCCACCCCAACTATACTGCTAAAAAAATATTTTACAATTATAGATTTACCGTTTTACCCTTAATTACATAAAAGAATTTTGAAAAAGGAATTACCACTCCTTTTTAATCCCCTCAATTTTGGAGGCGTCGGAAGGCGTTGTGGTGTATATGGGCCCACCAACCATAGAAACAGTCAGGAGGCGTCGGGAGGTGTTATCGTAGAGGCATCTCAACGCGTCGGATCGCTCATCGTGAGCTGTCGAAATTCCTCTCAACCATAGTAAAAAATTTCTTAAATTTAACCTCATTTGTCTTACATTGTCAATCTATATAACTTTTCATATTGTGATGGTCAAAGTGATGAAAAACATTTGACAACCAATAGTAATCTTAAACCTAACTACATGTATTCTGAAACGGGAACATTTTGGGCAAGATTGAAGTTAGAGGGTGAAAGACCCGAAGTTCAAAGGACAATATATATTAGTAAATGATGTTAAGTACACCAAAAGGCAGCAGAGAGAACTATATCTTATATTCTTGAACGAACAGGCACACACGAGTGCCAATTTCATTGATAATGAAGTGGCGAGATCGAGAAATATATAGAAGAGTGGGTAGAATCCAAACGCCGTCTCGGAGTTATGGAATTAGGGCCGACATGGTAAAGGTTTTGAGCCTTTTGGCAAAAGAGTAGGATTGAAGAGATTTTGTAGAAGAAAAGTGCAATAATGATATTTCTGATGGATGTTCAGCGCCCAACGACGTACCCCCTCCGTTCGGTGCATCCGCGTCATCACGCGTGCCATCCAAGTGTCTCAATCAACTTGCTGCCCAAGACATTACTTTCGTTTGTCCAGGTGGAGCCGGTGAGCTCTGTTTTCAACCCTAACGCGCGGTTCAACTTACGTAACCATTGTTACATTTACAAATTATAGCAAGATTTGTAGATATGGTTTGTGCGACTATACATACGAGAGCGAATAAGTATAGCAAACAGCTTGTCAAATGTCATGACCGAATGAATAATAACTCCTACTATCCAGGCTGCTTCACGTGTCGACGTACGTATCCAATTTATTTATACACCAAACTCAAACAATCATATCCATGACTCGACTTTTTACATATAAAAATGCGTGTGCTCCCTATGCCAGTAGAACAATAATCTTGTAGCGGATCGGACAAACAATATATAGTTAAGAATCACAACATAGCTAGTAGACAAAGCTTGTACACTTTTTTCTGTTGACAAATCCATCACCCAATTCAAAGAATCACGTTTGACAACGAGCGATTTTAGCACTGAGGTAGGTCCAATGGCGGCGGCGGCACTGATGTCTCCGCCGTCGGTCCGTCCTGAACCTCGAACACCATTGCCAGCCCCAGATCAAGGTGGGCGTCGAAGTGGCAGTGCATGAACCACATCCCTGCAAAATAATAGATACAATTTATTTGATCCTTATTACTCCAGTTATTAGTACATTTCAATCGATGCAAATAAATAATTATGATTTATGAAAAATGTACAGTACAGATTCTTTACCAGGGTTGTTTGCGACGAAGCGGATGACGGCCCAGCCGCCGGTGGGGACGGCGACGGTGTTGCGCTCCTGCGGGTTGACGAGGTTGAACTGCGGCGCCGTCGCGGCCTCGTCGTAGTTGCCGAAGCCCTGGGCGAGCACGAAGAAGTTGAAGCCGTGGAGGTGCATGGGGTGGCTCTCCTTGGCAATCAGCCGCGTGTTCTGCAGCACCATCTCCACCGTCTCGTTGTACCGCAGCGTCCTCACCTTGGTGGACTTGGTCGTGTACTTGAGCGTGTCGATTGTCGCTGGCTTCCGCGGTGTAGTCGAAGATGACCGGCGGCCAGGTCGGGGAAGTCGCGGGTGTAGACGCCGGCCGACGCGGCGTCCCCGTAGTAGTGCGCCTGGAGCATGGAGACGGCGTCGGGGAGAAGGAAGGACGCGTTGTTCATGCTCGCCGAGAAGATGCGGGGACGCGTCCCCGTAGTGTTGCACAGCGTCTGCTTTGGCTGGCAGTCGCCGTTGCCGAGCCCGACGGTGACGAACATGCGGGTGTCCACGGACAGCGGCACCGTCGGTTTGCCGGGGAGCACCAGCGCCGTCAGGTTGGAGAGGAACCGGAAGGCCGTGTCCGTGTCGTTGTACTCCGTCCGCGGCGGCAGCTGCGGCTTCTCCTCCCCAGCCGAGCCAGCGTACTCGACGATGGCCGTGCCGTTGGTCATGCTGAATGGCGGCCCCTGCGGGATGGCGCTGTCGTACGGGGATGCCGCCATGTAGTAGCGCCCGACGGCGGCGCCCGCGACCATGAGCGCGTCCACGGTCTGCCCGGGCGCGATCACCACCACGTCGGTCTCGTACGGCGTGGTGTAGGCGGCGTCCGCGCCGACGACGGTGAAGGTGTGGTTCGCCACCTTGAAGAACATGGGCGTGTTGAGCGCGGCGTTGATGATCCGGAGCAGGTACGTCTCGTTGCTCCGCACCCGGAACTTGTAAGTCTCTGCACGCGCGTATATATACACAAATAAACATCAGCTTCAGACATCAGT